>NC_066582.1:36204204-36316704 GCF_024323335.1 Lathyrus oleraceus
AAAATGTTATAACAATACTTGAGCTGCTTTGAGCACGACAAGACCATGTTATGGGGTCAACTCCCACCATGACATGAATGGTGTAACACCCCGAATTTAATTAAATTATTTAATTGAATTTAGTTTTGTTTTATTTGGATAATTAATGAATATATGTGTTTTGGTGGGTATTGGAAAGAGTAAGGGATTGGTAGAAATTAATTGGATTAATTTTAATTAATTTAATTTGAAAGGAATGATTAAAAATATTGTTGTTGGGAGGAAAATTAGAATAAAAATAAAAATAAGATAGTTGAAGAAAATAAGAGAAATAGTAGAATTTGGTGGAAAAATTAAGTTATTAGAATTAAAAATTAAAATAAAAGAAATTAGAGTTAGTAAAAGGAATATGAGTAAGATAGGGAATATGGGAGTAAGTTGGGGGTAATAGGAGAATAACCTAATTAAGGGAAATTGAGTTTTGGTTTAAATAGAAACGGGGAGAGTTGTAAGTGAAAACATTTTGGTGAATTAGTGGCAAGAAAGACAACCTAAGGCTTAAGGAAGAAGGATAGATCACCATTGTTGTAAAGCTTGATTTGTTGGAAATTCAGGTAAGCGGGGAGATTACTCTTCTACGAGTATATATTGTATGAAAGGTAGGGAAGAATCCTCACCTTCCTCTAGGTTTTCCTTTAATTTTACCATTGATGATGTTCATATGTGTTCTTGATGAAAATCATGTGAATCATGCCCAATTGTGTGATTGATTGATTAATCGGTGTAATATGATATGTTTTCAAAGTTATGAAATTGATATATGTTGTTAAATTCATGATATGATGTGTTTAGGTGTTGCAATATGAATTGGTATGCTGTATGAGGGTTAGGGACTAGAGAAGATGAAGTAAACGTGAGATTTTTGGAAAATTTACCGATGACAATCGATTGACCCCCGATGTCAATCGATTGATGCACGTGAAAATTGAGAAAAATCTGAAAATCAAACTGATGTCAATCTATTAATTCCCAGAATCAATTTATTGTTACTTCTCCAAATGAGTGAAACACCTTGGCAGAAAGTTTTGTTAATCGATTGACCTTCCCCTGAAATCAATTGATACCTTGAATATTTGGAAAAATTAATGAATATAAAGTTATGTTGAAACCTATTATTTTCTCCGATTGTTTTTGTTATAATTTTAGTTATGTAAATTCAAATGAGATACGGTTTGAAGAGTTGGAAAACATACGCATATTGTAGCGATAAATTCATGATCATCAAGCTATGAATAAGCTAGACATCAAATAAACAAGAGTCACCACTGCGCTTTTATTGTTTCCAAGGGAAAAGGGAAAAGTACGAACGAAACCCAAAAATAAGAAGTTTTCAAATCAAAACTAATAAAATTCTAGAGATTACAGGTAAGGGGGTTGGTTACACAGAGGGAAGGTGTTAGCACCCAAAGTGTTCTAGGTACTCCTATGGAGGCCTTTTTTGTGTGCATATGTGATTTTGTACAAATGATGTTTGCAAACAAATAGAATGGGGGGATGAGAAAATAAATAATTAATTATATTTTTATATTTGACAAGACCTTAGGACTTGTGCCTACGTACCAACATAAAAATGAGGGATCAAAACCTCGTAGTTCGTGGTATCAATTTCAAAGTGAGTGCATTGCTTTTAACAAAAAATAAGTTGAAAGGCACAAAGGCCTAAAAATGGTTTGAATGAGTGTTAGTTCTTTTGGGCTTTTGAAATTTTAAGTCAAGTATAGTTTAGTTCATTTACAAGTTTGATTAAGAAAATGAGTTTGAAAATGCAATGGCATAAGGCCAAAGTTTCTAGTTTGCAAAAGTGGTCAAAGTTTAGAAATTAACAAACACAAGCAAAGAAGATTTTAAAAAGAGGGAGGGATTTTGAAATTAAAGAAGTGGGAAGGAGATAAAGATACTAATCCTAAGCACAAATTTAAATGTTGAGAGTTGAAAAGATCTGACCAATGGGCTGCAATCCAATAGACAAGAATGTCATATAGAAATCCACAATTCCATTGGACTTTAAAATCAAGCAACAAACAATGCATAAAATAACAAATTGAAGAGCAAGGCATCAAATAAAGATAGCCCCATCCAAGCTTAGCAACTCCATGATCTTCTTCAAATTTTCCCCATGTAGCAGATGAATTCCAAAATGGCATAAGTCATAGGTTCAAAATAACAGCTTCACAATAATCATGTTGCAGATGAACTCAAATGGATCTTCAATATGTATCAGATGAAGTTTCATATTACAAGCACTAGGTTTCATTAAAGTTGGCATTGGCCAAGTCCTTTGCATAGAGAATGTTGCCTAAATTCTAAGTCCAATGGTCTCATATCAAACCAACAGTCCACACAAGATATTTTTTAGGGCTTTTGTCCTTATTATGTACATTAATGGTCAAAGACCACACAAACAAACACAATATACACAAAGAAAATATATCACAAAAATATGGTCCAAATGTACAAAGTGAAACTGACATTAACATAAACAATTAGAATCGTATGAATAATGGCAAATGAATAAAGTTCAAAAATTAAATTGCATTAAAAGTAAATGACTTGAAATTAAATGTTAGTTGTTAATGAGTTAGAAGTTAGTATTGCTTTTGCTTTTCTTTTGTTTAAGTCATTCTTTGGAGAACACTCAACCCACTTATCACAAGCATGGATCCTTGAACTAAGACATCTTCCAAAGGAAGGAAAAAAGGCCAAGTTTCCACACAATACCATGAAAGAGGGGAGACTTAACATCTCACTAACTAGAATGCTATGCCTTTTATGTAAAAATTTAGCGCTATGTTAAGCAATCGTAATTGGACTTATGTAGAAGTCATAACTATTTGAGGTCGGGAAATAGATTTTGGTGTTAATGCATGTTAGAGACATGGTATGATGAACTATGCTCATGAAACATACCACACACAAAAAGAATATGCAAAGTGGGGGACCTAATCTCATCCATACTTATGTTGATTTTGCAATCAACTAGCCTTAGGATATAGAGATATCATAGGTCCAAGACATGAATGTATAAAGAAGGGGAATAAGATGAAGAGGGAGGAGAAATGGATCTAACTCAAATTGGACAAAGGAGGACTTTTACCAAGTCAAGATCATTCATTCATTTTGGGAGATGGAATGTACATTTCATCAATCCCCTAAATCCAATGATATTAACCTAGCAAAGTCAAATCAACCTTGACCAAGGCCCAACAACACAAGTCGAACTCACAAAGGCAATCAAAATGGCTCAACACAATTAATTTGGCATTTAAACAATTAAAAATATTAAAAATAATGCATTAAATTAAATATGGTTGGTAAATTTCCTAAAACCTCATCAAAACACAAAAGAAATGGCCATGAGATTCATCATAGGTCAAACAAGGTCAAAGGACCTTGGAGAAAAAAATTCAGAATTTTTGGAAACTTAAAAGTATTTTTAAACAATTAAAAATAATCACAAAATCAATTAAATCATGAAAAATATTAATAATGATCCAAAAAATAATTTTAATTTAGAAAACGAAAGAGGATTTTTTTTTTGTGAAACTTTCATATTTTTTGGATCAATATTAAGATTAATATGAATTAGTGAAAATCAAAGGAATAAAAATAAAAATCAGATAATAAAAAAAACGTGGACCACTTGATCTCCCTCATTAATTGAGGTGGCAAATCAAGTAGTGGAGAGCGCGCGTTCCATGATCCGCTTGAGTCAACTGATCACACGCTGGGTAATCAAAATGTACGCTCCTGATTAAAACATTTTGAACTCATGTAATGGCTCTGAACACTTCCAGCGCATCGCCGGAGCCAAAGGTCGGTCATCTTCTCCGATGACCCTGGCCGGACTGGTTCAATCATCACCACATCATAAATGAAAAAAGAGGATGTGATCTTAAAGAAAAAATGGCGTAGATCACGAATATCACCTCAATTTTAACTAACTCCAAATATATAGAGAGATACCTGGAGTTGAATTTTGAGGTGTGTCAACTGAGTTGCTTCGACTTGACCTCAAAGAAACTCAATCTTCTTGCCTACATTGGTAGGACTTCAGACAACCAAGGATCCAAGAGAATTGATGAGGATTGAGAGAGATTCGAAGAGAAAAAAATCTGGAAAAATACCTTCAATGCTGTGCAGAAATGGATCTCTCTTGCTTCAATTTGCGATTGATCTTGCTTATGGAAGTAGGTTAAGAGTATTGCAAAGCTTTGGATCCTGGAGTTTTTAAATGTCCAAACAGTGAGATTCAAACTCAAATTTCAATTTAAATTCTCAGGTTTTTCTTTGAATTGAGAGGGTTTGAATGATTGGGGGCAAAGCTGGCGCGCAAGGTCCTTTGAACCGAGGCATTGGACCTCTATTTATAGCAATGAGAAGTGTTATTTGCACACTTGAAAAATTCTCCAAAATTGGCAATGCAATGTACATGCTTGCATGGGCGTGTGCAAGCCCATGAAGAAATCCAATTAGGTCCACAATCAACTGAAATGAGGTCTGCATGAAGCTTGGATGGCAAGGCAAAGTTATTGGAACATTTGAAGCATGAATATTGCCAACTGATACATGCCTATTTAAGCCATGCGCATACCCATCAAACTTTGTCCATAATGAGTGAATTATGACTTTTTTGGAAAGCTTAGATCAAGAGGAACAACTCTTATGTTGAACATGTTTCCATTTGGAACTTGTATCATGGTGAATTTTGAGGTGGAAGTTTGGAAATTTCAACATGTCAAAATATTTTCCAAGTGTCAAGTCACATGTTCAATTATTCCACCTTGCCTAACTTTTTATGTGAGCTCCAAATGAGAAACATGTCTTCATCAAAGTTGTATCTATTTCAAAAACCTTTAAAATGGTCACCAATTTGACATCATTTGAATTTAGGATAAGTGAGTTATACATTTTTGAAGTTGAGGAGAATCACTTGTTCAATCGTATTGGACCAAAATGACCTATAATGTATCCTCATATCACATGCTCATAAAAGTTGAATTAGATCTTACTCCAAACATAAAAGTTATAGTAGAAACCTTTAATTTGATTTTTCAACATGGAAATATTTCATCTCATAAAAATTGAGCAAGCTATGGCCTTGGGAAGTTGACTTTCAAATTAGGGTTTAGACAAAATGACCTATAATGTTTCAACATAGAAAATGACTTTTCAAGAAAAATTAGCTCTAGACTTCAACATGAAAGTTGTTTGGAAGGTCGTTTAGAGTAACTTTTATCTTGGAATAATTTTCATATGATAAAAAATTGTAGGATATAGGGTCTAGGGGGACCCAGTTTTGATCAGATGAATTCATCTGGCCAACCACCATCAACCAACTTGATAACATGCAATTCTCTTGACTTTTCAGGCTCATGGTAGATAATATATACATAAGATGATGAAATTTGAAGTGCCCCTTGAGAAATTTGATCAATTGGTGGAGAAGCTTGTTGAAGAAGTTACTCAAGATACCTAGATGAATTAGGGTTTCCAAGGTAAACCAACTACAAACTCTTGAAGAAATCTTGATCAAAATAACATGTAAAGATCATGGGGTCTCATACATAATGCCTAGAGCCATTATGGATCATTCCTTGGCTGTGCTCTTAGCAATGAGGGTCTTAAACCCTAGATGTGAACTTGATAGTTCAAGGGTGATCATGCCCTACCTACAAAAGAGTTACGCAAATGCAAAGACATAATCCCAGTGCTAATGAATATGATGATATTGCATGAGGGATCTTAGGGTCAAAATTGAGGTCTTACAGCTGCCCCTATTTAAGGATATTCTAACTGAGGAGATGAAGGTTAAAATCTTCGTATCGACTTAGTAGAATGGGCTTAAATAAAAACATATAGAAACCAATTTTGGTCCCTAAGAGACGTCATGATGCATATGGTGTGGATATACAAGCAAATCTTTATGGGAAAATATTGCCACAGAGGAAAAGAAGTCAGAGAGACCGAAGGTCCACAGGAGCATGATGCATTCCATAAGGAAAAACTCACTAGGAAGACAAATACTCTAAGGGGATAAAAGAGGTTGCACGTAGGCTAGGCTATGACTTAAAACTGCTGGGAGACTAGAGGAGTTCCATGAAAGTGGAAAGACTCAACCGAAAGACGTTTGTAGGGGAAACAGGTAGATCAGAATAAAACTGAAATACTCGAACCATGCAGGAAAAGCGATTTCACCAAGGAAATACGCATTCAACTCATCTGGGGAAGAAAAAAACTTCAACACAGGAGGAGCATAAATCTATTATCCATTACCTGTTACTGGGTAAGGAGATAATAAAATCTGATCAGAGAGGACACCCGTTACCGGTTAGGGTAAACATATCAAGGATGACTCACGAAGGGCCGCCAGGAAGTGCATTCATTACCAGTTACTAGGTAAGAATAGACTTGCTGGGGAAAAACTGCAGGAAATAGGATTTACAACTACCAGTTACTAAGAAGAAGACCAAAGATGAAAATATCCATCACCGGTTAAAGTGAACATATCAAGGATTGACTCAAAGGAAAGAGACGGCGTCATCAGTTAAGATGAACATATCAAGGATAATCTTGCCTGGGAATTGTTAAGGAGGATACCCGTCATCGGTTAGGATGAACATATCAAGGATAAATCTCCTGAACAAAAAGTAGGAATTACATCTATCGAATGATGGATAGAATACCATAGAGAGGATATCCGTCACCGGTTAAAATGATCATATCAAGGATAAACTCTAGAAAGGGTGAAAAGCAGGATTTACAACTACCGGTTATTGGGCAGAAGACCACAAAGAGAAGGAAACCCGTCATCGATCAGGATGAACATATCAAGGATTAACTCTCTGGGGAACAAGTAGGGATTACAACTACCTCTTTACTGGGTAGAATACCAAAGATGAGAATATACGTCATCGGTTAGGATGAACATATCAAGGGTATACTCAAAACAGGGGAAGAAAATATTCGTCACCGGTTAGGATGAACATATCAAGGATATACTTCTTGGGGATTGTGAAAACGAATTCGCTGGGGAGAAAAAGGTTACTTTTGCCGGGTATTTAGGAAAGAAGCAACAAATTGCAAACCAAGAAGAATATTACTAGTTACTGGGTAATAAACTCTTAGGAGACCTGAAACATCTATCTAGGTAAGATCTAGAAATAAACGGTCAATCAAGACTCAACCCAATGAGGATATAACTCAAGGGGAGTAGTTCCGTTCAGATAATCAACTGGGGAGGAAGTTGAAACAAATCATCCACGAGGAAATAACTCAGTGGGGAAGGGAGAAAGGTTAAAGTCTTTCTGCTTATGGGGGCTGACACTCTACAATTGAAGGAGGACAAACACCAAACTTGTATGGGGATAAAGTACTACCATAACAGAGAATCAAAATCACAAGAATGAATCAACAAGTGCGATGATGCAATAATGAAATTATATGAGTGTATATGTATATGTATATATATATATATATATATATATATATATATGTATATATGATGATTATGCTGACAAAACGATCACAAAGGATACAAAGATGTCTAAGATTTGAATCATCGAAACAATTCTTGGCCAAACCACAAAAGAGGGAAACAACTGCTGGAGAAAAATGAAATCAATATCTCGAAGGCTCAACCCTAGCTGGGGAAACAAAGGAGATATGCTGAGGAAAACCATTATCACTTATGTGGGGAATTTTACGTTAACACCATATTAAATGGGAGACAACCATGCAGGGGATAAACACAAATAGCTGCTCAGAAACTAGGAGGAAACTCTGACTGGGAGCGAATCTGATGGTGACTGGTGGGGAAACCAAAGTCCTGTCAGAACCCTGCAAACTGCTGCAAATAACTGTTCTTACTCTGCTGGAAACCAAATATAAACTCGGTTGGGGAACATATACTAAACTCCATATGGGAATTAATCAACCAATCAGTTGAGGCGACGAAGAAGAAATAATCGTCTGGAGAAAAACAACCAACACCGAGTGCTGAACAATGATTTCGGGGATGAAAGAGAAATTGTGCTTACTGTTTAGGGAGAACAAATAATGCTCCACACTTAGGGCTTACTGCTTTCGAACCATTGTTGATATTCCTCTTAAATGAAATCGATTGCTTTGAAATTCATGCTTTTATATGTTTAAGAAAAATGATTTTGATTTAATAAAAATTAATTTCAAAAGTGATCGTAATAAAATTTAAAACTAGTTGGCTGAAATAAATAAGAGTAGAAACAATTGGATAAAAGCTCAACTTTATTTAATAGAATGGTAGCCTGTA
This sequence comes from Lathyrus oleraceus, assembly GCF_024323335.1. NCBI lineage: Eukaryota > Viridiplantae > Streptophyta > Magnoliopsida > Fabales > Fabaceae > Lathyrus > Lathyrus oleraceus. The sequence goes on from NC_066582.1 coordinate 36,212,531, forward strand.
AATGACAAGACTCCATAAATATTTACAAAGTTGAAAATGGTCATTTACATGGAAAAGGGTTACATTGAATACAATGATCATTAATCCTTCTATCAACTCTTGATATCCACTGTGCTCTTGACCGCTGCTACAGGGGATCAGAATCCAACCGTTGTGCTCAAGAACGTCTTCAAAACTGAAGCTCGGAAGGATGCAGTTACTTGCCATAATCCCTAATTTTTGCATAAATTTCCCCAAGATGGGGTACTCAATTTATCGGGATAATTTTTTCTGTTTTATGTGTCTAATTTTTGTCTGGATCTCCCTTTCAGGTTTTCAATCCACCGAGATGCTCATTTTTGCCTAAGCCGCCCTTTCGGGTATTCAACTTAGCGAGTTTTTTTAGGCGAAGTATTTCTTGACTGCATCTGCGTTTACAGGACGAGTGAACTCTTCACCATCCATAGTTGTAAGATTCAAAGCACCGCCTGAAAAGGCTCTCTTAACAACATATAGGCCTTCATAATTTGGAGTCAATTTTCCCCTAGAATCTGGTTTAAAAGATAGAATCTTCTTGAGCACAAGGTCACCTTCTCTAAACACATGAGGCTTGACCTTCTTATCAAATGTTTTCTTCATTCTCTGCTGGTATAACTGACCATGACACATGGCAGTCAACCTATTCTCTTCAATCAAATTCAGCTGATCATACATGGTTTGACACCATTCAGCCTCAGTCAACTTGGCTTCCATGAGCACATGCAGTGATGGGATCTCAACCTCTACTGGGAGCATATCTCCCATACCATATACAAGAGAGAATGAGGTTGCCCCTGTTGAAGTGCAGATGGATGTACGATACTCGTGCAAAGCAAATGGGAGCATCTCATGCCAATCTTTATATGTTACAACCATCTTCTTAATAATCTTCTTGATGTTCTTGTTTGCAGCTTCAACAATCCCATTCATTTTGGGTCTGTAGGGAGAAGAATTATAATGTGTAATCTTGAAGTCTTTGAAAAGAGCTTCCACCATATTATTGTTCAAGTTTGATCCATTATCAGTAATGATCTTACTTAGCACACCATAACGACATATGATCTGATTCTTGATAAACCTCACAATAACTTGCTTGGTTACATTTGCGTACGATGCCACTTCAACCCATTTTGTGAAGTAGTCAATAGCCACTAGAATGAAACGATGTTCGTTCGAAGCTTTAGGCTCAATCATGCCAATCATATCGATTCCCCACATGGAGAAGGGCCATGGAGAGGAAATGACATTCAAAAGTGTCGGAGGAACATGAATCTTATCTGCATAAATTTGACACTTGTGGCATTTCTTCACAAACTTGCAACAGTCAGATTCCATTGTCAGCCAATAGTAACCTGCTCTCAACATTTTCTTCGCCATTGCATGTCCATTGGAATGAGTACCAAAGGAACCTTCATGAACTTCAATCATCAATAAGTCTGCTTCGTGTCTATCCACGCATCTGAGTAGAACCATATCGAAGTTTCTCTTGTAAAGCACCTCACCATTCAGGTAGAAATTGCCGGCTAATCTTCTCAAAGTCTTCTTATCTTTCAACGATTCCCCGGACGGGTAAATATGACTTTGAAGGAAACACTTGATATCATAATACCACGGCCTTTCGTCTTTGACCTCTTCAACAGCAAACACATGAGCTGGCCTATCAAAACGCATCACAGTCAAATTAGGAACCTCATTCCAATACTTCACCATAATCATGGAAGCCAATGTTGCAAGAGCATCTGCCATCCGGTTTTCATCTCAAAGGATATGATGAAACTCAACCTTTGTAAATAAGGTTGAAATCATCCTCGCATAATCTCTATATGGTATCAAACCGGGTTGATTCGTCTCCCATTCACCTTTGATTTGATTTACAACCAAAGCTGAATCTCCATAGACGTCAAAGTACTTGATTCTGAGATTGATGGCCTCTTCAAGCCCCATAATGCAAGATTCATACTCAACCATATTATTTGTACACTTGAAAGTCAATCTAGCTATAAATTGAAAATGCGTTCCTTGAGGAGTAATAATCAATGCCCCAATGGCATTACCATATTGACTAACAACTCCATCAAATACCATGCCCCAACGGGAACCGGGTTCTGGCCCTTCTTCAAGCAATGGTTCATCACAATCCTTCATTTTCAAGTACAAGATCTCTTCATCAAGAAAATAATATTGTACTGACTGGTAATCTTCTATTGGTTGGTGAGCGAAATGGTCAGCCAAGACACTACCTTTGATCGCTTTCTGAGATCGGTATTCAATATTATACTCTGATAACAACATTTGCCAACGGGAAATCCTCCTAGTTAAAGCAGGCTTCTCAAATATATACTTGATTGGATCCATTTTGGATATTAACCAAGTGGTAGGATTCAACATATATTGATGCAGACACTTAGCAGCCCAATCCAATGTGCAATAAGTCTTCTCTAGCATAAAATATCGAGTCTCACAATCGGTGAATTTCTTACTGAGGTAGTAAATTGCAAATTCTTTCTTTCCAGTCTCATCTTGATGACCAAGAACACAACCCATACTTTCTTCAAGCACAATCAAATACATGATTAATGGTCTTCCTTCAATAGGTGGAGACAAAATCGGAGGTTCAAGCAGATATTCTTTGATACTGTTAAAAGCTTTCTGGAAGTCTTCAGTCCAATCACAAGACTGATCTTTCCGAAGAAGCTTGAATATATGCGCACATGTGGAAGTCATGTGGGAAATGAATCTTGAGATATAATTCAAGCGGACGAGAAAACCTCTGACTTGTTTCTCAGTTTTGGGCGCATGCATCTCTCGTATTGATTTGACCTTGGCAGGATAAACTTCAATACCCTTCTCGCTGACAATAAAGCCTAACAACTTACCAAAACGAACACCAAAAGCACTTATTGGGATTCAAGCGGAGTTTATACTTCCTCAAACGCTGGAATAACTTCAACAAATGCTTAACATGTTCCTCTTTACCAATGGATTTAGCAATCATGTCATCGACATAAACTTCAATCTCTTTATGCATCATATCATGAAAAAGAGTAGTCATTGCTCTTAGGTAATTTGCACCAGCATTCTTTAAACCGAAAGGCATCACTCTATAACAGAATGTTCCCTAGGGTGTAATGAATGTGGTCTTCTCCATATCTTCGGGTGCCATCTTGATCTGGTCATATCCAGAAAATCCATCCATAAATGAAAAGAATTTGAATTGAGCTGTATTGTATACCAACATATCAATGTGTGATAGAGGGAAATCATCTTCCGGACTAGCTTTGTTCAAATCTCTATAATCAACGCACATACAGACTTTTCCATCCTTCTTCGGAACAAGTACAATATTGGCCACCCATTACGGATATTCAGCGGTAACAAGGAAACCGATGTCAATCTGCTTTTGCACTTCTTCTTTGATCTTCACTGCCATGTCAGGATGAGTTCTTCTCAACTTCTGCTTGACTGGCGGGAATTCTGGCTTCAACGGCAATCTATGCTTCACAATCTCAGAATCCAAACCAGGAATGTCTTGATAGGACACAGAAAAAACATATGAATACTCTCGGAGAAGATCAATAAACCCTTTCTTAACATCAGGACACAATCGAGACCCAATCTTGACTTCCTTCACATCATCTTCGGAACCCAAGTTGACTAGCTCAATCTGCTCTTCGAATGGCTGAATGGCTTTTCCTTCATGCTCAAGAAGACGAGACAATTCATCACTCACTTCTTCATCACTTTCCTCTTCAGCCTCAAACACAGGGAATTCTAAATTTGGAGAAGGAGAAGGATCATTGTATTCAATGGGGTTAGAAACCAACTTAGATCGATGCATAATAACAGGAATATCAACATCAGTCCAATTGTTGCAAGCTTCTCCCTGCGTCACAAAATTGGTGCAGTCTTCCTCTTCGTCATCCTCTAGCACATCAGCTAAGTGTTATTCATTGCCATGAATGAATCCTCTGATACGGAAGCTGAGTTACACATCATCAGATCTAACAGCTGATGAACCTTGTTGGAAGCCCAAACCGGTTCTGCTCTTGTTATCGGAGACCTCTACCATCTGCCCCCACTGATCAACATTTCCATCTTCGACAATCTTTCTTGCATCTTTGAATGAGGACATGGGTGCCCCAATTCTCTTTTCAAAAGCAATAGATAAGGCTTAGAACGGAGTTCCAATCTCATCCTCAACTTCAACATAAGAGAAAGATGACAGGTGGCTGACTAGCAGTGCCTTCTCCCCGCCAACAATAATTAGCTTTCCATTCTTGACAAACTTGAGCTTATAATACAATGTGGAGGTAACAACTCCCGCCTCGTGAATCCATGGCCTTCCCAATAGACAGCTATAGGCTGGGTGGATAACCATTACTTGAAAAGTAATCTAGAAGTCACTCGAACCTATTGTAAGACCCTAATTTTGATCCTAAGATCCCTCATGGCATCATGTTATTGCACAAGTGCATTGCCTCAAGGATCATAGCATGGTTGGCTCCTTAACCCTAGGGTTGGGATTTGTTTGAGTGTTTTTAGACCACCAAGCATGCTTGTATTGTATATTATTGCTTTTCTTATTTGATTACTAACCAATAGCACAAAAACATGTCACTAACTCTTTTTGTTTTGAAGCTCAAGTGATCATGTGCTCCACAATGCTCCTAGGAGGCTCCTAAGCCCAATGCAATGGCTAGATGAAGATGAGAAAAAGCATGGAAATGGTCCACAAATTTCCTAATCATCATATATGTCTCCCAAGTATCTCAATTTTGCCAATGTGATCAAGATAACCCAAGGGACTTGAAGATTGTTTCTCAAGGAAACCCTAATTCAACTGTGCTTTGACTGTGCCTTACCCATGAAGCAATCTCAACCTATGATCAAATTTAATCAAGGTAAGTTCTTTAATTAATCATTTTATGCATATTTGAGCCTATTTGAGGACCCTCAATCATTTATTCATCAAGATTGGAAGTTTGGCCTTGAAAAAGTTGACCAGTCAAGTCATCTGACTAAGCTGAGAATCCATGAAATACAACTTTTGATGTGTTTCTCAAATTAAGATTACCCCAAGATAAAAAAATGTTCCTACGAACCATATGAATAATTTTCATGTTCATCAAAAATCCATTTGAAACTGGGAAGGTCATCATTCATTTCAAAACATTATAGGTCATTTTGACTAAAACCCTAATTTTGGGTCAACTTACCAAGGGCATAACTTCCTTAATTTTTACGATTTTGAGGTGAGACCAAATACATTGGAAATCTTAAGATGTCTACTTCAAATGTCATGTTGGAAAAAATTTCATAATCCTAATATAAATACATGAGATAATGCAAAACATTATAGGTCACCTTGGACCTAATTCATTGAATTTGAAAAAGTACTCAACTTCAAATGCCCATAACTTTCTCATAGAAAATACAAAATATTCAAACTTTTAGTCTAAATTGATCACCTTTAAAAGATATACAACTTTTATATTGTCGGTTTTGTCATTTGAAGTTTGTATCATGAGGACAGAGGGGTTTGATTAAGCTTGCTTTTGGTGAAAATTTTCAAAGTGACTTGAATATGTTTTGTACTTGAACTTTCCAAGCCATATTTCATCAATTTGAAAATGCCAAATGATTTTTTTTCCAACATGACTTTTGTTCCTTATTTCAAGGGCTTTCCAACCATTACTCATATTACTCTTTTGGATTCACCATTTGTGAGTTTCGAATTCATTTCCATTTATGTGCATTTTGGTATTTTATGATGAAACTTGAATATGCAAGCTTGTTCAGTCCAAAGTGCTCGACCAATTGCCCTTCACTTAACCTCAGCAAGCTTTTGCATTCATCATTGGGCCTTCCACACGCTTGCACAGGCCCATGCATCCAAATTCAAATTCTCATGCACATGAACAAAGTGTGATGTACACCCACATTCATCTATAAATAGCACCTTCATGAGCTTCATTTGCTAACCTTTTGGAGAACCCAAGTGCTGCAGAGTTGAAACCATAGCCATTACCAAAGGAATTAATCACTTTTTCTTCCATTTTCGAGCTTGAAATTCAGCATCATTAGCTGAGTTTTAAAGCAAAATTCCTTAGCCTATCACATCCACTACATTCACAGATCAAGAAGGAGCAAGGATCTTGGAGAATTCATGGCCAGAAGTGCATCAATTCAAAGGTTTATTCTCAAACTTTTTGGATCTAAATCTCTTAATTCAATGTAGCATTCTTGTGTTTTGTGGTTTTCTGAAGTCCTCACACTTGAGGCAAGCCATTGGTGATTTTAATTCATCATTTCATGAACAATCAGTATGAACATCATGATTTTCTCCTTCACATTTCTCTCAATATAGGAAGAGTGAGTGAAATCATATGGTACAGTGATGATCTCCATCACACGAGCTTCATTTCCATGTCCTTGTTTTCCATTTTCATTAAAATTTATTTCTCTTCAACCGGTGGCCGGAAGTTGTTGTCACGCCAGAGAAGATGGTGGTTTCCACCACCATCACCACGTGTGCACTTTTGTGGCCTTTGGATCTTGTGTTCAGGATCTAATCTCGTGCGTCCGTGTTACTTACTTATTTTAATTCATGTTGTGGCGCGCTTGACTTGTGTACACCGTGTTCCCTATGATCTGGACCGTGCCAAGCGCCACATCAATTAATGAAGGCGCATCAGATGGCTGTGGTTTTTTCACTTATTTTCATTTTCCATTTATTTTCTGTTAATTCCTTTTATTTTCAAAAATTCATGAAAAATTCATTTGAAGTCAGAAAAATATGAGACCAATTCCAAAACTTTTCTTTAAAAATCTAGTTTCATATTATGATTTTTAATTATTTTTATGACTTCATTTAATATTTTTCATGGATTATTTTATTTTTAATGGTTTTAATTCGTTTTAAAATACTTTCTGACTTTTAAAAAATCCAAAAATATTTTCACAGAATTTATGGATCATGATAAGTCAATGAAAAATAGTCCCAACAATTTCTTGATTGTTTTGAGATTATTTGAGATTTTAATTCATATTATGCTATTTTTAATTATTTTTAATTGTTTTTAATTACTTTCTGATTTCAAAAACTTGTGAGAAAATTAGTCAAATCTTGTTTGACTATGGTGAACCGATGAGAATTTAATTGGACTTTTTGAAGTTGATTTGAATTGAATTTGAGGTTCAACCTTATTTGTTTATTTTTTATTTGCATTTTATTTTAATTCAAAAAAATACAAAAAAATATTGTTGACTTCTTGACTTGTTATCGTTATTTCTCTTCTGTTTGGTGTTGATTGATGTTGATTTGATTCACATTTGATCAATTGGATTTGATTGTTGTCTTCTTTTTCCCTCCCTTTCATCTTCATCCCTTTCTTTTCATCAATGGTCAATGAGTTAAAGTATTGAAGTTGGTCTTGACAAATTAGAAGTTTAACCTTCTTTGATCCAAACCAAACTCAACTTTATCTATGATCAAGTGAGTTGTTTTGTGTCCAAGATATGTTGCTTCTTGGTTAGGCAAATAACTAAAAGTCAATACAAGGCCCTTCCCCTTTTGTTTGGCATGGCAAGTTTATGGAGCTTGGCTTACTAGTCGTGATCTCTAACTTGTGTTCTTTGCCTATATTCTTATTGACCGGCCTCAGATAGGTGTGACTACTACATTAGTCCACTTACGATTGCTTAACATAGCGCTACATTGTCTTATGACAAGCTAACATAACCTTACTAATTACTAACTTTAATTTGAGCTTTTAATTTCTTTCCATTTAGTTTTAATGTCATTTATTACTTGCTCATTATTCATATTGATTTTCATCTTTGCTCACTTGAGCACATATTTTATATTTATGTCATTTTTCTTTTGCTCATTTGATCCCATAATTGTATATAAATATATTGCTATTTTGTGTTGCTCTGTGATTAGTTTTGTGTGAACCAAATGCAAAAGGAGAAAAGACTTAGAATTAGGTCTTACCTATGCTTAAAGGAGTTCAAGAGCAACTAGGACTCATGCCTTTAGAATACAAAATATGTTCAAAAGCAACTAGGCCTCGTGCCTTTAGAATGCTAAAATTCAAAGTTGACTTCAAAGGAATTCTTCCTCCAAACTTATTCTTTGTCCATTCCCTTTATTGTGTTGTGAACTTTTTGATGTTTGCTTTTGTGTGATAGGGATCCCACCTTGAGATTTTTAAAAGAGGACCATTGTCATGAGTAGCCAAGTTAAGAGTCAAGCCAAATGGAGATCCTAGGAGCTTGAATTCAATCATTGATTGCTTGTTTATTTGCTAAGTCCAAAGGAAAGGAGCATCTTGAGTCATCTCTATGACTTCAAGAAAAGGAACTCCAAGGGTTTTTCTTTCCTCTCTTATTTTTGTATGCTTTAGGAATAACCCTTCTTCTCTTCTCCCCACTCTAACCAAGCCAAAAATCATTTTCAAAAACTTTGACTTTATTTCAAATTAGAAACCTAAGCTTTAAGCCTTTGACTTTTCAAAACTATTTTCATAAATACTCATTGTGAATAAACTTTAATCCAACTTTGACTTCATTTTGTGAATAAGTCTAACTTGTAAATATAACCCATTTCGAGTTGTTTTCTAGGTTCCAATGGCGATTTGTTAAAACCTTTTCAAAAACATTAGCCATAGGTTTGAGTTATCATAGTGGTTGATGTAATCTCACCTCATCCTTAGTGTTGGATTATAAGCCTTCCATGCTTATTATAGGGTTAACCCCTCACTAGCATGTTGAAGCCTTCCTCACATGGTGGATTGTTGGTTTAGGTTGAGTTTTCTCCCTTTGATAACAAAAGACCTTAAGGCTTTTGATTAAAATCAATTCACCAATCTTTGAGATTTTTACCCCGAACTACGAGGTTTTGATCCTCCTTTGTGATGGTATGTAGGCAATGAGTTCATCCATTCGAACAACAAAAATTGTAAATATAATATATTCTCTTCTCATCCCTCCAATCTTTTGCACAAATCTTTTCAAAAATACCAACCTACAACACATATTTGCAAAAAGGATTCCCTTAGAGTACTAAGGATGTTTTGGGTGCGTAAAACCTTCCCATTTCATAACCAACCCCTTACCTAGATCTCTGACATTGTTATTAGTTTTTGGTTTAAAAAACTTCTTACTTGGCTTTTGTTCGCTTTTTAGCCTTTCCTTTGGACAAATAAAAGTGCGGTGGCGACTCGAATTGTATGTTGACTTTTGGTTTAGTCAATAAACCTAAAGGTAACGAAAACCCCGCTACAGAAAAGTGGTGACTCTGCTGGGGACAAGGATCTCTCTAGTGGGTTTAGCCTACTTTTTGCTTGTATGTGTTGTATGTTTATATTTATTTGTGACATATTTTTGTGCAAATTTGGGATGAATGTATTGTTTGTAATGTATGAATTGCTTGATATATTAATTGCTTGCATGCTTGGTGTTTTCTTGTGAGATGACTTCTATACCCGAACTCGAGTGCACTTATGATAGGAGAATGACATAGTCTTGTTGACTTGTGTGGAGTTATTCCTTAACAAGTTAACTTGCAAGTCCATTCATATGGTGGAGGTTTTTATTGGGATCACTAATGTCACACGAGTAGTCGTGGTTAGGCATTAATCTTTCCAATATGAACCCTAGAAGCCAAGGACCTTAGATACCTAGCCCATCTTGGCCTATTTTAGGTCGTAGTGCGAAGGTCGTTCAAGTGTAAGTCTTGAGGCGATTGTTACGCGATACTACACTCATAAGAGTCTTTCTTGAGAATATTTTTGGAGGACGAGCAGTCGTTTTATCCGATAATATCCAAAAGATGAGATGATGACTATGGGAACCTTTTTAGAACATGATTGTCAGGTTTAACCATAGTACACTCCCGTTGGTTGGTTCTTAACCGAGACTCCATGCTCGTGACTCACAACAAACCTGTAATTCGCGATCGATCCGTTCTCTTATATCCTCAATATCAATGGAACTTGGGTGTTGATAAGGTGTAAACCATAATCCACCAAAATGGATGATTGATATTGACGATGACTTGAGCCATCCCATGACCTTTGTATGGTGTGACTTGCTTGATCCTTGAGTGTGTTTGTTGCATCCATGCATCCATACATTCATTCACATTAATGTCATCAACAATAAAGATTTTTTACAAGGAACTTAAGAGATCTATTTGCAAATTTACAAACATGGATAAGCAAAGAAGGAATACAAAGAAGTACAGTTTCAGACAACCCGACTTGAAAGAGTTAAGGAGTTTGGCATCTTATGTATTAGAGTATTTGGAGTTCAAAGCTCACCATGGGAAGCTTCTGTCTATTCTTTCTACCAAGGTGGACGAAGGTCTGATGAGTGTGTTGGTGCAGTTCTACAATCCTTTGTATCTGTGCTTCACTTTTACGGATTTCCAATTTTTTCCTACACTAGAGGAGTATGCTTATCATGTGGGTATACCTATCCTGGACCAGTTTCCATTCAGTGGTTTGGAGAAGATTCCGTCTTCTCAAGAGATTGCTGATATGCTTCACGTGGATGTATCTGACATTGTTGTCAATATGACTACCAAGGGTGGAATTCAAGGTCTCCCATCTGATTTTCTGATTGCCAAAGCTACCTTGTTTGGGAAGGCCATGAGTAAGGAAGCTTTTGAAGCCATATTTGTACTCCTCATCTATGGGCTAGTGTTATTTCCCAACATCGACAATTTCGTGGATGTGAACGCTATTAGGATTTTCTCTTCTCTTAATCTCGTTCCGACTCGGTTGGGTGACACTTATTTCTCTTTGCATATGAGGAATGCAAAGGGTGGTGGTTCCATTGTATGTTGTCTGCCTCTGTTGTACAAGTGGTTTATTTCGCACTTGCCTCAGACGCTTGCCTTTAAGGAGAATAAGGGATGTCTACGGTGGTCCACGAGACTTATGTCTCTCACTAATGATGATATCTCTTGGTATAATCGTGTTTATGATGGCGTTCAGATTATTGATTCTTGTGGTGAGTTCTTCAATGTACCTCTTCTTGGTACATGTGGTGGAATTAACTACAATCCTGCTTTGGCTCGCCGTCAGCAAGGGTTCCCCTTAAAGGATAAACCTAACAACATTTTGTTAGAAGGCTTATTATTTCAAGAGGGTAAAGATCCCCAAAACTTGAAGGATAGGATGGTCCGCGCCTGGCGCAAGGTTCATAGGAAAGGGAGGAATGAGCTTGGTCCGAAGAATTGTGTAGCTTTGGAACCTTACACCTCTTGGGTAAGGAAGAGAGCTCTTGAGTACCGCATGCCGTACGATTATCCGAGACCTACCGATGTGATTATGGTTGGGCCTTCAACTCTCCCTAATCAAGGAGTAGAGGAGTTGAGAGACGAAGACCGTTCGCGTGCTTGGGTTCGTGAGCGTGAGGAGCTTCTTCAGCAGCTCAAGGATAAGGATGTAGTGATAGAGTTTCTAGAGCACCTGGTTATTGATGAGCCTGATGATGTGGTTACTTCTCTCCTACCTCACTCATCTAGGTTTTGGAAGAAGAGATATGATCAGCTCGCCAAGGAGAAGGCCGACATGGAAGCAGCTTATGAGAGAGAGGTGAATAGGCTTCGTGCGACGTATCTTCCGATCTCGAAGGCTTTGGATGACTACTTCTAGGGATCCATAAGATGTTTATTCTCCTTTTCTCTTGTATTGTATTTGGTTACCGAGACTGTACTACTTCTTTGGTGTAAAAAGTTTCCAAGTATTATACTGCTATGAGTATTCCACCTATGTCTTAAAAAGTTCAATATTTTCAAAAAATTTAGATCTTTATAAAGTTCCTCTGATTAAAAAAAAATCATATGCACGAGCATTGTATGCATCATATGCATAAGCAGGTTTTGATTCCGAGCTCCTGATACAGTGGTCTAACTCTTTGCTCTTCATTTATTTTGAAGACAAGTTGACCCACCGGTACAACACCCGAGCAAATCATCAGAAGATCATGGAACACCTCGAGCAAGAGAACAGAGATTTGAAAGAGGAAATTACCAGGCTGACTGCCATGATGGAGTCAGTTCTTGCTGCGTAGAGTCAAGCTTCTCCAACTCCTACAACTCCTCCCGCGAGGACAGTCATCTCTGAAGTGGTAACCTCTATAGTGCTTGCTACCATCGCCCACTTTGTTCCAACTCTGCCTGCTGGATTCCCTTGGGGAATGCCATCAAACTTTGTACCAGAGGGTTTTGCTCCCACTTTTGCTTCTTTGTCGGCATTTAGCCCGGTCCTGTCTGTGCCACCTCCCGTCGTTCACACTTTGCCGTGAGTTGAAGACACCATCTATCATTCCGAGCCATTTGAGGGCCCAGACGTGTATGAAAAGATGGATGAGATAAAGGACCAATTCCTTGAGCTACGCAAGGAACTGAAAACGCTGAGAGGCAAATATCTATTTGGGAAGAGTGCTGCTGAACTGTGCTTGGTGCCCAACGTGAAAATCCCAGTTAAATTCAAAGTGGTTGACTTTGAGAAGTACAAGGGAAATACGTGTCCACTCAGCGATCTTGTGATGTATGCCCACAAGATGTCGACCCAAACAGATAATGATCAACTATTGATTCACTACTTTCAGGATAGCCTGACAGGCACTGTGCTCCGTTGGTATATGGGGCTAGAGAGTGCAAGCATCCGCACTTTCAATGATTTAGGAGAGGCTTTCGTGAAACAATATAAATACAACATGGACATGGCTCCAGACAGAGATCAGTTGAGGGAAATGTCCCTGAAAGACAAAGAGACCTTCAAGGAATACGCCTAGAGGTGGTGAGAATTGGCAGCTCAGATAGTGCCACCCTTGGAGGAGAAGGAGATGACAAAGATCTTTTTGAAGACTTTGAGCTCTTTCTACTATGAGCGCATGATTGCTAGTGCTCCCTCGGACTTTACCGAAATGGTAAATATGGGGATGAGGCTAGAAGAGGGAGTCCGCGAAGGATGTCTGTCCCGCGATGACAATTCGGCAAAGAAATATGGGGGATTTTCCAGGAAGAAGGAAGGGGAGACTAATGTTGTTTCTTCCCATAGCAAAAGAAGTCCCTCTGTGAGGAGGAAAGAAGTCCGACCAACTGTTAACCAACACCAGGTGGCTCATATAGCACCTGCTTTAAGAGAAGTTCAATAACAACCACAACAACAACATCGTCAACAACAACAGGCTTACCAGCCTCGCAACAATAACAACAACAGCACCAGCGACTATGAGAGGAAGAGGGTGACCTTTGACCCGATTCCTATGACCTATGCTGAGCGTTATCCTTCCTTAATCGATAGGAAGTTGATAACTCCACGAGATCCTCCTGCTGTGCCAGTTAATCCTCAATGGTGGTACAAGCCCGAACTTCACTGTGTGTGTCATTCTGGTGCGCTTGGACATGACATGGAGAATTGTTTTACTTTGAAGACCAAGGTTCAAGACCTTGTAAGGAGTGGGATACTATTCTTTGAGGATGTAGGCCCAAATGTGAAGAAGAACCCATTGCCCGAGCATGGGAAGGAAGCTGTCAATATGGTTCAGGGGTGCCCTGGCAAATACAAAGTCCTTTATGTGAATGACATAAGGCAATCCTTGGTAGAGATGCATAAGCTGTTATGTGAGCACAATCATTATGAGCATGATCATGATAGGTGCCAGGTGTGCACTGTCAATGAAAGAGGATGCCGCAAAGTAAGGAAGGACATCCAAGAGATGCTAGACCAAGGGATGATTGAGATACTTCAGAATCGTAATGAGGATGAAGTTGATGTTATCACTCCAGTATTCAAAATTCCTGATCCTGTTGTCATTAAGTATGATGGCAACAAGAAGGTGTCACCAGCTCTTGTGATCAAGCCAGCGGGCCCTGTCCCGTATGTATCAGATAAAGAGGTCTCGTACCGTTATAATGCTGTTATACTAGAAGATGGGAAGGAGGTGCCGTTTCCCTCAACCTCTGTCGTAAGCATTTCCAACGTTAGTGGAGTGACCCGTAGTGGTCGTGTTTTCTCAACTTAGCCGAAATCCCACGAAGACACCGTGAAGAGAGATGTTGTCAATCCTGCCGATCCCGTGGGGACTTCTTCTTCGAATCATTCTACTCCTGTTGTGAAGGGTGTTGACCATGTTGTTGTCAAGTCTATTAAAGCTCATATCCTGGTTGGCCAGTCTGGCGTTTTGAAAGAGGATGGTGATGAGATGCCAAGGCTCATCAAGAGGAGTGAGTACAATATTATGGAGCAGTTGCTCCAAACTCCATCAAAGATATATGTCCTATCTTTGTTGATGAATTCAGAGCCACACCGTGAAGCGTTGTAAAGGGTGTTGGACGTGGCATACGTGGATCACGATGTCACGATTGAGCAGTTTGATAGCATTGTTGCAAATATAACTGCCTGCAATAATTTGAGCTTCTGTGATGATGATCTTCCCGAGGAGGGAAAATACCACAATTTGGCTTTACATATCTCCATGAACTGTAAAGACGATGCCCTGTCCAATGTGTTGGTGGACACAGGGTCATTACTTAATGTATTGCCAAAGTCCACTCTCACCAAACTTTCATATCAGGGGCCTCCCATAAGGCAGAGTGTAGTGGTAGTGAAAGCTTTTGATGGATCGCGTAAGACTGTGATCGGTGAATTAGACCTCCCGATCAAAATTGGACCTAGTGATTTCTAGATCACTTTCCAGGTTATGGATATACATCCGTCATACAGCTGTTTGCTTGGTAGACCATGGATTCACGAGGCAGGTGTCGTGACATCCACCCTACACCAAAAGTTGAAGTTCATTAAGAACAAGAAGTTGGTGGTGATAGGGGGAGAGAAGGTTCTCTTGGTCAGCCATTTATCTTCCTTTTCCTACATTGATATTGAGGATGAGGTTGGGACTCCGTTCCAAGCCTTATCTATTGTTGAGCCTTCTAGGAAAGGACTTTCTTCATTTGTCTCCTATAATGACGCGAAGTTAGCCATCGAGCATGGTGCAACTAATGGCTTGGGGAAAATGATAGAGATGGAAGATAATAAATCCCGGGCTGGTATAGGGTATTCTTCTAGTGTTTCTAATGATCTTAGGCTGTTCCAGAGTGGAGGTTTCATCCACACCGTTGAAGATCAGGAAGCTGCTGCCATCGTTGAAGAAGATGAAGAGGAAGACCTTGGCAACTTTGTCATACCTGGAGGAATCTGCAATAATTGGGTCGCTGTTGATGTTCCAACAGTTATCCATAAGTCAACGTAATGTGTTCATTTTGTTTAAAAACCCTTCTCCCGTGCCAAAAGGAGAAGTGAAGACATTGTTGGCATAATTGATTAATACAATGATATTCATTCAATAATCGCATGTTAAATGTTTGTTTTTCAAATTATTTTTCATTTTTGCTTTTCACATGAAATTGGTGATCACCATAAAACCCTAAAAAAGAGAATAAAATCAATTTTCCATCTGCATACTGATTTGCCTTGTTTGAATTCTGAAATCTCTTTTATACTCAAAATCATTATGTAGGTTAATCAAACCCAATAACATAATGATCCAACACCATCTCCCAACTTTGAGTTCCCTGTATTTAAGGCAGAAGAAGATGATGTTGAAGAGATTCCTGATTAGATTACCCGTCTACTTGAGCACGAGGAGAAGATCATTCAGCCACATCTTGAGAATCTGGAAACAATCAACTTGGGGTCTGAAGATTGCATACGTGAAGTGAAGATTGGGGCACTCCTTGAAGAGTCTGTTAAGAAGGGGTTGATTGAGTTGCTACGAGAATATGTCTACGTCTTTGCCTGATCGTATGAAGACATGCCTGGTCTAGATACTGATATCGTGCAACATTTCTTGCCGTTGAAGCCTGAGTGTGTGCCTGTGAAGCAAAAGCTCATAAGAACTCATCATGATATGGCAGTAAAGATTAGAGAAGAAGTTCAGAAGCAAATTGATGTGGGGTTTGTGGTGACTTCTACATATCCTCAATGGGTGGCCAATATTGTGCCTGTGCCTAAGAAAGATGGAAAAGTCCAAATATGTGTGGATTACTGTGACTTGAATAAAGCTAGTCCAAAAGATGATTTTCCTCTACCACACATTGATATGTTAGTAGACAATACGACTAAATTTAATGTCTTCTCATTTATGGATGGATTTTTCGGTTATAATCAGATTATAATGGCACCCGAGGATATGGAGAAGACAACATTCATCACACCTTGGGGAACATTCTGTTATCGAGTGATGCCCTTCGGTTTGAAGAACGTCGGAGCCACGTATCAACGTGCTATGACTACCTTGTTTCATGATATGATGCACAAGGAGATCGAAGTGTATGTTGATGATATGATTGCAAAGTCGAAAATGGAAATCGAACATGTAGAGCACTTGTTGAAGCTTTTCCAGCGTTTGAGGAAGTACAAACTCCGCTTGAATCCGAATAATTGTACATTTGGAGTCTGTTCCAGCAAGTTATTGGGCTTTATTGTCAACGAGAGAGGTATTGAAGTTGATCCTGCCAAGGTCAAAGCAATACAAGAGATGCCTGCGCCCAAAACTAAGAAGCAAGTCCGAGGTTTTCTTGGCCACTTGAATTACATTTCGAGATTCATATCCCACATGACTGCCACATGTGCTCCTATATTCAAGCTCCTCCAGAAAGATCAGCGTCATGATTGGACCAAGGATTGCCAAAAGGCCTTTGACAGTATCAAAGAGTATTTGTCTGAGCCTCCGATTCTGTCTCCGCCTGTTGAAGGGAGACCGTTGATTATGTACTTGACAGTGCTTGATGATTCCATGGGTTGTGTCCTTGGCCAGCAAGATGAATCAGGAAAGAAAGAATATGCAATATATTACTTGAGTAAGAAGTTCACCGACTGTGAGTCTCGGTACTCAATGCTTGAGAAGACATGCTGTGCTTTGGCTTGGGCTGCTAAGCGTTTACGCCAGTATATGTTAAATCATACAACTTGGTTGATATCCAAAATGGATCTGATCAAGTATATCTTTGAGAAACCTGCTTTAACTGGGAGGATTGTCCATTGGCAGATGCTGTTATCTGAGTATGATATTGAGTATCGAGCTCAAAAATCATTTGGTGCATCAACCAATTGAAGATTATCAGTCTGTGCAATATGACTTCCCGGATGAGGAGATTCTGTATTTGAAAATGAAAGATTGTGATGAGCCTACGTTCGATGAAGGGCCAGAGCTTGGTTCTCGATGGGGTATGGTGTTCGATGATGCTGTCAACCAGTATAGAAATGGTATTGGGGCAGTGATTATTACTTCTCAAGGCACACATTTTCCTTTTACAGCAAGGCTAACTTTCAAATGCACGAATAATATGGAAGAGTATGAGGCTTGTATTATGGGTTTGGAAGAATGTATTGATCTTAGGATCAAACATCTTGATGTTTATGGCGATTCGGCCCTTGTTGTTAATCAGATTAAGGGTGAATGGGAGACAAATCAGCCTGGCCTCATCCCATATAGAGATTATGCGAGGATGATTTCTACTTTCTTTACTAAAGTGGACTTTCATCATATTCCTCGAGATGAGAAACGGATGGTGGATGCTCTCGCTACGCTTGCTTCAATGATTGCTGTCAATTATTGGAATGAAGTCCCAAATATTACTGTGACGCGCTTGGATAGACCAACTCATGTGTTTGCAGTCGAAGAGGTGAAAGATGATAAGCCGTGGTATTATGATATCAAGTGTTTTCTTCAAAGTTAGACTTACCCGCCTGGGGCATCTGTTAAGGATAGAAAGACTCCGAGGAGATTATCTAGCAGTTTCTAGCTTAATAGTGATGTGCTTTACAAGAGGAATTTTGACATGGTTCTGCTCAGATGCGTGGATAGACACGAAGCAGACCTATTGATGACTGAAGTCCATGAAGGTTCATTTGGTACTCATTCCAATGGACATGCTATGGCTAAGAAGATGTTGAGAGAAGGCTACTATTGGCTGACAATGGAGTCTGTCTGCTGCAAATATGTGAAGAAATGCCACAAGTGTCAGATTTATGCAGACAAGATTCATGTTCCCCCGACACTTCTAAATGTTATTTCCTCACCATGGCCTTTCTCCATGTGGGGAATTGACATGATTGGAATGGTTGAGCCTAAGGCGTCAAACGGTCACCGTTTTATTCTCGTAGCCATTGATTACTTCACCAAGTGGGTTGAAGCGACATCGTATGCGAATGTGACCAGGCAGGTGGTTGTGAAGTTTATCAAGAACCAACTCATATGCCGATATGGTGTGCCAGATAATATTATTACTGATAATGGATCTAACTTGAACAATAAGATGATGAAAGAGTTGCGTAGCGAATTCAAGATTGCACATCATAATTCTTCTCCCAATAGACCTTAGATGAATGGGGTTGTTGAAGTTGCTAACAAGAACATCAAGAAGATTATTCAGAAGATGGTTGTCACATACAAAGATTGGCATGAGATGCTTCCATTTGCTTTGCATGGCTATCGTACATCCGTCCGTATTTCAATAGGGGCAACCCCTTTCTCCCTTGTATATGGCATGGAGGTTGTGCTCCCCGTAGAAGTCGAGATCCCATCAATGAGAGTCTTGATGGAAGCTAAGTTGACTGAGGCTGAATGGGTCTAGAGTCGTTATGACCAACTAAATTTGATTGAAGAGAAGAGATTAACTGCCATGTGCCATGGTCAGTTGTATCAACAGAGGATGAAGAAAGCCTTTGATAAGAAGGTCAAGCCTCGTGTGTTCCGAGAAGGTGACCTCGTGCTCAAGAAAGTCTTGTCTTTCGCGCCCGATTCCAGGGGCAAGTGGACTCCAAACTATGAAGGACCATACGTTGTTAAGAAAGCCTTTTCAGGCGGTGCTTTGTTGCTCACAACTATGGATGGGGAGGATTTCACTCGTCCTGTGAATTCAGATGCAGTCAAGAAATGCTTCGCCTAAAAATAAAAATAGAATAGCTCGCTAAGTTGAAAACCCGAAAGGGAGGCTTAGGCAAAAATGAGCGTCTCGGTGGATTGAAAACCCGAAAGGGCGATCCAGGAAAAAGTTAGAGACATAAAAAAAACTATATATATATATATATATATATATATATATATATATATATATATATATATATATATATATATATATATATATCCCGCTAGATTGAGTACCTCACCCTGGGGCAATCTAGGCAAAAATTAGGGATTTGGCAAGTAACTGCATCCTGACAAGACTTTGTTCTACATCTGTCGTCTGTCAAGGATTCTCGCTCAGTCATCATCAACTGAAGTTTCAAATACAGTGGATTCGGAGTTGGTGGAGAAACGGTCATTAGGTTCAATGTATCCCTTTTCCATGTATATCACAAATTTCAAATTTGTAAAGATCCATGGAGTCTCGCCATTTGCGGACTACCATTCTCTTAAATAAATTTGAGCCTTTATCCAATTCTTGGCACTCTTATTTGTTTCTGTTTAACAAATGTTTGCATGTTTTAATTGATAAATATCATTGTTTTAAACAAATAAAGTTTTCATAAATAAACTGTTTTAAACAAAATGAACATTCACAATGACTGAAAGGATAAGTGGAATGTCCTCAGTGCTCTCCTAAGGATAGTAGGATTACCAAAAGGTAAGACGTTTATTCATATTCTGGCATTCTTATATCCTCTTCATCAAGCTTTCAAGTTCTCTCCCCATCGAGCGCAGAAGAATAGTACATCATCAGCTTCCTAGAGAGTCTGGCGCTAGCGTTTGTGTTTTATCAATTATATGGTTGTCATCCCTTGGGTAGACTGGCCTAAAATCCCTTATAGATTGATAAAAGTTGATATTCTTTAAGTGGAGAGTATTACTTATCTCATTATCCTGACTGTTTACTCATGAGGAATATTGTCTTCCCCAGCCTGAGTAAAAATCTCTATGAGGGTAAGCATGTGATAATTATTTCCCTAGTGAAGTCTCCAGTTGATGAAGGGCTTATTTCCCTTTTCATTTCATTTTGAAAAGAAGTATTCTCGATATGTCACTTGTGGATGAAGGATTCATTTCCAATTTCTCCAGACAGAGTAGCTCCCTCAAGAGCATTTGCAGCTTGTCCCCAGTAGGGTTGCCAGATCAGAGTTTGATGTTTGTATCTCCTCCGAGTCTGAAGATTTCTTCTAGCATTGAGAGTTGGTGGTGAAGATGTGTGTTTCCTCCCCCCAGTGGAGCAAAGTGCTATTTTTTCCCTTTTGTAGAGTTTCCTCTCCAGCAGTTAGAAGGGAGTGTTTCGATTAATGTACATCTGATTGGTGGTTGTTCCCCACGGAGTTTCACATCATTCCTTGATAAGCTTCCCTAGTAGAATTTCTTCTTCGGCAGATCTTATTGTGTTTTAACCACCTGTCCCCGAGAGAGTTGATGGAAACTCCCAGGCAGATCTTCTGCGTCTTCCTTATGTCAGATTGTTTGCTCCTGGAAGACTTCTCCTGTGCAGAGTGTTACCTCCTGCAGTTGGAAACTTTGACTTTGCTTATCCCCAGCTATGGTTAAAGTCTTCCCTTTGTTTATTCTTATCCCAGAGATAATCCCCACTAGAGTTGAGTTCTCTATTTGATCGTCTTCTTTCGCTGCTCCTGAATACATCTTCTTTGTATCCTCAGCGAGTGTAGCTTTGGGATAAGTTTGATATCCTCGATGATTTATTTTCATCCTTCTCGGGTTGCTCCCAAGCTTGGGTTTTCCGATGGGCTTCGCCCTTCTTGTCGAGACGTTGGCCGAGTGTTCGCTCGTGATCCTTGGACTTGTTTGTGTTAGATATGTCTGTTTGTTAGCATTAATCATACACAAGTCATGCATATACATGTATAATCATAGCATTCAGATATTCATGCTGCATTCTTTGCCATATATCTTTGCTTGTTATCTCCTGCTATTGGTGAAATATTCTTCCCCAAGTAGGTGTTTGTGTCTGATCTCTCCATATAGAGTTAACCCCATGGGCAGAAAGTGTCTATCTTTCCTTCTTTATTCCCCACCGAGTTATGTCCTCGTGGATGATTATTGTTTCAGTTTCCTCCCCAGTTGTGTATCGGGATGGAATTACTCCCCTGAGTTATATCCTCATCGGTTTGAGTCTTGTTTGATTGTGTCTTTTCTAGTTTGTTCCTAGATTGACTTCCTTTCTTGTTATCCCCTGCAGTTCCATGTGGTTTAGTTGCTCAATTGCTCAGTAACCAGTAATTGTTCATCCTTTCCCCAGCGGACCTTGTGGCCTTCTACCTAGTAACCGGTAGTTGTAAGTCCTATTTCTGTGGTTTTCTACCCAGTAACCGGTGGATGTAATCCCCTCTTTGTTGGTTATCTTTACCCAGTAACCGGTATTGATATTCCTTCATTTTTGAGTATACCACTCAGTAACCGGTGATATATCTCTTGGATAATTGATTTTGTCAGGCAATTTATTCCTAGCAAGTCATCTTTCATTTACCCTTGTTTGGTGATGATTGATTCTCTTTCTGATTGGTCATCATTTTATACCCAGTAGCCGGTATCCCGATGTCCTTTTCTTTTCGGTCGATTTATCCTTTATTAATCCAGTAACCGGTTGTGGATAATCTTCCATGCGAGTATGTTATCTACGTTTTTACCCATTTAACGGTAGTAGATAACATATCTCATGCACTCTTCAGTCGAAGTCTTTTTCTTCCCCAGTTGAGTAAGATTCGTATTTCCTTATGGAATCGAATGGCCATCCTGTAATCGAGTTTGCTTTTTCAGCCCTCTGTTCGGATGATGAGTGTCTTGGATGTTCCCAATTCACGCCTGGTTGGTCACCTATTATATGCCCAGTAACCGGTATCCCTGGTGTTCCTTCCTTCTGCTCCCTATTATGACTTTTTGTCCCTTGTGGAGTCAGATTTTTCCTGAGTTGAGATGTGCCTTTTGGGTCCTCCTCAGATGTTTCGGATGATTGATATCTCTCACCCTTATACCGATCTTAGATACTCTTTCTCCCTGAGCATGTTGTTCTCTCACCCAGTAACCGGTGTTTTGATGACATGTCTCTCTTTGAGTTTATTACCCAGTAACCGGTAATATCTCGTTGTTTCCTCCTTAGCCGTGTCCTCTGTGGACATCCCCGTCTGAGTCCAGATTTTTTTATCCGATGTATCCTTTGGGGATAGTTTTGATGTATTGGCACATTCCCCAATACACACATCTTTGTGCCAGCTCGAGTCTTTCCATCGATTTATTTTCGAGGAATCCCTTCGTGTCTCCTAGCAAGTTTTCAAGTCGTGACCTGCTCAACCATTTTTACCTTATTTGCCCCAGAGTCTCCGTCTCCCTAGTGAGTGTGTTACTCCTATGGATTTTTCAGTCCCTCCTGATTTCTTTTCCTTTGTGGCAATTATTCACCATGAATATTTTTGCATACATTTGCATCATGAGGTCTTAGGGACCAAAATTCGTCTCTTTGTTATTATTTAAGCTCATTCTATCTCGTCGAGACGAAGATTTTAACCTTCATATCTCCGGCTAGAACGACCTTAAATAGGGGCATCTGTAAGACCCTAATTTTGACCCTAAGATCCCTCATGGCATCATGTTATTGAACAAGTGCATTGCCTCAAGGATCATAGCATGGTTGACTCCTTAACCCTAGGGTTGGGATTTGTTTGAGTGTTTTTAGACCACCAAGCATGCTTGTATTGTATATTATTGCTTTTCTTATTTGATTACTAACCAATAGCACAAAAACATGTCACTAACTCTTTTTGTTTTGAAGCTCAAGTGATCATGTGCTCCACAATGCTCCTAGGAGGCTCATAAGCCCAATGCAATGGCTAGATGAAGATGAGAAAAAGCATGGAAATGGTCCACAAAGTTCATAATCATCATATATTTCTCCCAAGTATCTCAATTTTGCCAATTTGATCAAGATAACCCAAGGGACTTGAAGATTGTTTCCCAAGGAAACCCTAATTCAACTGTGCTTTGACTGTGCCTTACCCATGAAGAAATCTTAACCTCTGATCAAATTTAATCAAGGGAAGTTATTTCATTCATCATTTTATGCATATGTGAGACTATTTGAGGCCCCTCAATCATTTATTCATCAAGATTGGAAGTTTGGCCTTGAAAAAGTTGACCAGTCAAATCATTTGACTAAACTGAGAATCCATGAAATATAACTTTTGATGTGTTTGTCAAATGAATATGACCCCAAGAGGAACAATGTTCCTAAGAACCATATGAACAATTTTAATTTTCATCAAAAATCCATTTGAAACTGGGAAGGTCATCATTCATTTCAAAACATTATAGGTCATTTTGACTAAAACCCTAATTTTGGGTCAACTTACCAAGGGCATAACTTCCTTAATATTTATGATTTTGAGGTGAGACCAAATGCATTGGAAAGCTTAAGATGTCTAATTAAAATTTAGTGTAGGACAAAATTTCATAATCTTAAAATAAATACATGTGATAATGCAAAACATTATAGGTCACCTTGGACCTAATTCATTGAATTTGAAAAAGTACTCAACTTCAAATGCCCATAACTTTGTAATAGAAAATCCAAATGATGAAAACTTTGATTCTAAATTGATCACCTTGAAACTATATACAACTTTAATATTCGAGGTTTTCTCATTTGAAGCTTGTATCACGAGGACAAAGGGGTTTGATTAAGCTTGCTTTTGGTGAAATTTTTCAATGTGACTTGAATATGTTTTGTACTTGAATTTTCCAAGCCAGTTTTCATCAATTTCAAAATTCCAAATGATTTTTTTCCCAACATGACTTTTGTTCCTTATTTCAAGGGATTTCCAACCATTACTCACATTACTCTTTTGGATTCACCATTTGTGAGTTTCGAATTCATTTACATTTATGTGCATTTTGGTATTTTATGATGAAACTTAAATATGCAAGCTTGTTTAGTCCAAAGTGCCCGACCAATTTCCCTTTACTTGACCTCAGCAAGCTTCTGCATTCATCATTGGGCCTTCCACACGCTTGCACAGGCCCATGCATCCAAATTCAAATTCTCATGCACATGAACAAAGTGTGATGCACAACCACGTTCAGCTATAGATAGCACCTTCATGAGCTTCATTCGCTAACCTTTTGGAGATCCCAAGTGCTGCAGAGTTGAAACCATAGCCATTACCAAAGGAATTAATCACTTTTTCTTCCATTTTCGAGCTTGAAATTC
Organism: Lathyrus oleraceus; assembly: GCF_024323335.1. Classification (NCBI taxonomy): domain Eukaryota; kingdom Viridiplantae; phylum Streptophyta; class Magnoliopsida; order Fabales; family Fabaceae; genus Lathyrus; species Lathyrus oleraceus. The sequence continues at coordinate 36,236,769 of NC_066582.1, forward strand.
AGCATCATTAGCTGAGTTTTAAAGCTAAATTCCTTAGCTTATCACTTCCACTACATTCACAGATCAAGAAGGAGCAAGGATCTTGGAGAATTCGTGGCCAGAAGTGCATCAATTCAAAGGTTTATTCTCAAACTTTTTGGATCTAAATATCTTAATTCAATGTAGCATTCTTGTGTTTCTGTGGTTTTCTGAAGTCCTCACACTTAAGGCAAGCCATTGGTGTTTTTAATTCATCATTTCATGAACAATCAGTATGAACACCATGATTTTCTCCTTCACATTTCTCTCAATATAGGAAGAATGAGGGAGATCCAATGGTACAATGATGATCTCCATCACACGAGCTTCATTTCCATGTCCTTGTTTTCCATTTTCATTAAAATTTATTTCTCTGCAACTGGTGGCCGGAAGTTGTTGTCTCGCCGGAGAAGATGGTGGTTTCCACCACCATCACCACATGTGCACTTTTGTGGCCTTTGGATCTTGTGTTCAGGATCTAATCTCGCGCGTCCGTGTTACTTACTTATTTTAATTCATGTTGTGGCGGGCTTGACTTGTGTACACCGTGTTCCCAACGATTTGGACCGTGCCAAGCGCCACGTCAATTAATGAAGGCGCATCAGATGACTGTGGTTTTTCCATTTATTTTCTGTTAATTCCTTTTATTTTAAAAAATTCATGAAAAACTCATTTGAAGTCAGAAAAATATCAGACCAATTCCAAAAATTTTCTTGAAAAATCTAGTTTCATATTATGATTCTTAATTATTTTTGTGACTTCATTTGATATTTTTCATGGATTATTTGATTTTTAATGGTTTTAATTCATTTTAAAATACTTTCTGACTTTTAAAAAATCCAAAAATATTTTCACAGCATTTATGGATCATGATAAGTCAATGAAAAATAGTCTCAACAATATCTTAATTGTTTTGAAATTATTCGATATTTTAATTCATTTTATGCTATTTTTAATTGTTTTTAATTGTTTTTAATTACTTTCTGATTTCAAAAAATTTTGAGAAAATTAGTCAAAGCTTGTTTGACTATGGTGAACCTATGAGATTTTAATTGGACTTTTTGAAGTTGATTTGAATTGAATTTGAGGTTCAATCTTATTTTTTTATTTTTTATTTGCATTTTATTTTAATTCAAAAAAATACAAAAAAATATTGTTGACTTCTTGACTTGTTATCTTCATTTCTCTTCTGTTTGGTGTTGATTGATGTTGATTTGATTCACATTTGATCAATTGGATTTGATTGTTGTCTTCTTTTTCCCTCCCTTTCATCTTCATCCCTTTCTTTCCATTAATGGCCAATGAGTTAAAGTCTTGAAGTTTGTCTTGACAAATGAGAAGTTTAACCTTCTTTGATCCAAACCAATCTCAACTTGATCTATGATCAAGTGAGTTGTTTTGTGTCCAAGATAGATTGCTTCTTGGTCAAGCAAATAACTAAAAGTCAATACAAGGCCCTTCCCCATTTGTTTGGCATGGCAAGTTTATGGAGCTTGGCTTACTAGTCATGATCTCTAACTTGTGTTCTTTGCCTATATTCTTATTGACCGACCTCAGATAGGTGTGACTACTACATTAGTCCACTTACGATTGCTTAACATAGCGCTACATTGTCTTATGACAAGCTAACATAACATTACTAATTACTAACTTTAATTTGAGCTTTTAATTTCTTGCCATTTACTTTTAATGTCATTTATTTCTTGCTCATTATTCATATTGGTTTTCATATTTGCTCACTTGAGCACATATTTTATGTTTATGTCATTTTTATTTTGCTCATTTGAGCCCATAATTTTATATAAATATATTGCTATTTTGTGTTGCTCTGTGATTGTTTTTGTGTGAACCAAATGCAAAAGGAGAAAGGACTTAGAATTAGGACTTACCTATGCTTAAAGGAGTTCAAGAGCAACTAGGCCTCATGCCTTTAGAATGCAAAATATGTTCAAGAGCAACTAGGCCTCATGCCTTTAGAATGCTAAAATTCAAAGTTGACTTCAAAGGACTTCTCCCTCCAAACTTATTCTTTGTCCATTCCCTTTATTGTGTTGTGAACTTTTTGATGTTTGCTTTTGTGTGATAGGGATCCCACCTTAAGATTGTGAAAAGAGGACCATTGTCATGAGTAGCCAAGTTAAGAGCCAAGCCAAATGGAGATCCTAGGAGCTTGAATTCAATCATTGATTTCTTGTTTGTTTTCTAAGTCCAAAGGAAAGGATCATCTTGAGTCATCTCTATGACTTCAAGAAAAGGAACTCCAAGGGCTTTTCTTTCCTCTTTTATCTTTGTATGCTTTAGGAATAGCCTTTCTTCTCTTCTCCCCACTCTAACCATGCCAAAAATCATTTTCAAAAACTTTGACTTTATTTCAAATTAGAAACCTAGGCTTTAAGCCTTTGACTTTTCAAAACTATTTTCATAAATACTCATTGTGAATAAACTTTAATCCAACTTTGACTTCATTTTTTGAATAAGTCTAACTTGTAAATATAACCCATTTCAAGTTGTTTCGTTGGTTCCAATGGCCATTTGTTAAAACCTTTTAAAAAACATTAGCCATAGGTTTGAGTTATCATAATGGTTGATGTAAATCTCACCTCATCCTTAGTGTTGGATTATAAGCCTTCCATGCTTATTATAGGGTTAACCCCTCACTAGCATGTTAAAGCCTTCCTCACATGGTGGATTCTTGGTTTAGGTTGAGTTTTCTCCCTTTGATAACAAAAGACCTTACGAATTTTGATTAAAATCAATTCACCAATCTTTAAGATTTTTACCCCGAACTACGAGGTTTTGATCCTCCTTTGTGATGGTACGTAGGCAATGGGTTCATCCATTCAAACAACACAATTTGTAAATATAATCTATTCTCTTCTCATCCCTCCAATCTTTTGCACAAATCTTTTCACAAATACCAACCTGGAACACATATTTGCAAAAAGGGTTCCCTTAGAGTACTAAGGATGTTTTGGGTGCGTAAAACCTTCCCATTTCATAACCAACCCCCTTACCTAGATCTCTGACATTTTTATTAGTTTTTGATTTAAAAAACTTCTTACTTGGCTTTTGTTCGCTTTTTAGCCTTTCCTTTGGACAAATAAAAGTGCGGTGGCGACTCGAATTGTATGTTGGCTTTTGGTTTGGTCAATAAACCTAAAGGTAACGAAAACCCCGCTACACCTATCTTCACCGGAAGGTTCACTTCGCCAATCACAGTTTTGCGCGAACCGTCAAAAGCTTTGACGATCACGCCACTATATATCATAGGCGCTCCTTGATATGACAACTTTGACAATAATGACTTCGGTAGCACATTCAACGAAGATCCGGTGTCAACTAGCACATTTGACAAAGCATTATCTTTGTAGTTCATGGAGATATGTAAAGCCAAGTTATGATTCCTACCCTGCTCAGGGAGTTCTTCATCACAGAAACTGAGATTATCATAGGAAGTGATGTTAGCCACAATATGATCAAACTGATCCACCATAACATCATGTTCCACAAATGCTTGCTTTAGAACTCTTTGCAGTGCTTCTCTGTGCGCTTCTGAGTTCATCAACAGAGACAATACTGAAATCTTTGAGGGGGTTTGGAGAAATTGCTCCTCCACATTGAACTCACTCTTCTTTATTAGCCTGAGTACCTCATCATTGTCATAGGCTTCAAGCCGCTGGATTCACCAGACTGACACCTTGGAGCACTGATCGATTCTACAACAGGCACATCCACCTTCTTACCGACAGTCAAATCTTCTACACTCTTTGGGAACACCGGCCCAAACATACAACCACTACGGGTCACCTTAGTAACGTCAGCAATGCTTACGACAGAACTGGTCGTAGGCAGAGGAACCTCTTGACCATCTTTCACCATAGTTGCATTATACTAATAAGGAACAATTTTATTGGATGCGTATGGGACTGGACCCACCAACCGTATAACCAACGACGATACCGATCTCTTGTTGACACTGTTACTGTTGCTGCTGTCATACTGAATAACCACTTTCTCATGATTCTTGAAAACCGATACTATAACATTGACATCGTCATCTATGTGATGGGATTGAACTATCTGGATCAAGCCTTCATCCATCAACTGTTGGATGTCCCTCTTCACAATCATACAACCCCTAGGGTTGACACTACAGATAGCACAACCATCATGGTCATGCTCACAATCACTAACCAAGCAAATGTCCTTGTGCATCCTCACCAAGGATCTTCTTATGAAACGCACATCGAATACCTTGAACTCCCCTGGACAACCGTCCACCATATTAACAGATGAATTTCCATGGGCAGGCAATGGATTAGCTTTAACATTCGGTGCTTGGTCCTCAAAGGACACCATTCCACTCTTTACCAGCTTCTGAACCTCATAATTGAGAGGGTAGCAATTCTCTATGTCATGTCTGGGAGCTCCTTGATAAAAAGCACAACGGATTTCTGGTTTATACCACCAGGGAAGTGGTTCAGGGGTTTGCGGAGGATTTCTTGGTTATAATAGGTTCTTGAGAACCAAAGAGGGATATAGTTCTGCATATGTCATCGGAATTGGGTCGAAAGAGACCTACTTCCTCTCAAAAGTTTGTTGCTGATGATTGTTGGTATTGTTGTTGTTGTAGGTGTTTGTTCGTTGTTGAGGTTGTTGTTGTTGACGTTGTTGTTTTTGAACTGGTGCTGATTGATTTAAAGAAAACACAGGAATAACTGAAGATACTTGATGATGATGTTGACGGGGTGGTTGATTTCTTCTTATATGAGGCATCCTTTGCCTCCTAACTGAAATTCCATTGGTCTCGTTATCTTTCTTCTTGCTGAAACTGTTGCCATACCTCTTGCTGGATGACACCTCCTCTCTAGACAACCGTCCTTCTGGGAAACCTTCTAGACTCATCCCCATGTTCACCATTTTGGTAAAGTCACTGGGTGCACTGGAAATCATCCGCTCATAATAAAATGAGCTTAGGGTCTTCAGAAAAATCTTAGTCATCTCCTTTTCCTCTAAAGGAGGGGTGATCTGAGCAGCAAGCTCTCTCCATCTCTGCGCATACTCCTTGAATATCTCCTTGTCCTTTAGAGACAATGATTTCAACTGATCTCTATCGGGAGCCATATCAACATTATATTTATACTTCTTTATAAATGCTTCACCTAAATCGTTGAATGTGCGAATGCTCGCACTACCCAACCCCATGTACCACCTCAGAGCGGTACCCGTCAGACTGTCTTGAAAATAATGGATCAACAGCTAATCATTATCTGTTTGAGTATACATTTTTCGGGCATACATCACCAAATGACTGAGTGGACATGTATTCCCTTTGTATTTTTCAAAGCCAGGCACTTTGAATTTCATTGGAATCTTCACATTTGGGACCAAACACAGTTCTGCAACACTCTTCCCAAACAAGTCTTTACCCCTCAAAGTTTTCAACTCCTTACGCAACTCAAGGAATTGATACTTCATCTCATCCATCTTCTCATACACATACGGACCCTCAGACGGATCAAAATGATAAATGGTGTCTTCTACACAAGACAGGATATGCACAACAGGCGGCTGCACAGACATGATTGGGCTAGATGCCGGCATGGAAGCTAAGATAGGTGAAAAACCTTCAGGTACGAAGTTTGGCGACATTCCCCACGGGAATCTGGTAGGCATGTTAGGTGCAATGTGAGCAGCAGTTGCAAGAATGGTAGAGGTAGCCACCTCGGAAATGACAGTCCTCTGAGGAGGAGGAGTTGCGGGTGTTGGAGAAGACTGGCTCTAAGCAGCTAAGACTGACTCCATCATGGCAGTCAGGCGGGCGATCTCCTCTTTCAAGTCTCTATTCTCTTGCTTAATATGTTCTATAATTTTGGAGTGATTGCCGCGAGTATTATATCGATGAGTCAACTTAGCTGAAGCACAGAAGAAACACCAATGAGACATCTGGCGAAAAGGAAACCTGTTTATGCAAATGATGCATGAAGTGCAATGCTTGATTGTTTTTATTTTCAAGGAACTTACTATATTATTTGCAAATATATATACATTACAAAAAATTGATATGACCATAAAAATCTCTTTTATTTATATAATTGGAAGGATTACACTGAGTACAATTTCAGAAACCAAATGAAAAATACAAGCGACAAGGAGACTAGTCATCCTAAGGATCCCTAACAACGATGTCATAAGATCCGGATGTAGGCGCGTACTTCCTTCGAATGCGTCGGATTTCGGTCTCAAAAGAAACATTCATCTGAGTCTTATCGAGAAGAAGATGATCGACAATCTTCTTCCAAGCAACGAAAAGCTGAGGCATACTAGAGGAAGATGAAACATATGGCTCTCTATGTCTCTTTGTCACTCGGTCTTCAAGTAGCTCAATAAGTGCATCTTTGTCCTTAGACTCAAGCTGCAACTCTTCATGATTTCTGCTCAAAGCATGGAAACGCTCTTCCCATATATCCTTCTATTGTTTCATCTTGGTGAGTGTGTCTTCCAACTCCTCGACATCCTGGTTAGGGAAAGTTAATGGCTCAACCACAACCATAGACATAGGTCTTTCACAAGCATAAGACATCTTCAATTCCAAAGCTCTCTTCTTCACCCAAAGAGTGTAAGCTTCCAAAGCTACACAGTTGCACGGACCAAGCTCAGATCTTCCTTTCCTATGCATATTATGCCAAGCATGCACAGTCTTCTGCTTCAAATGTTGGGGATCTTTACCCTCTTGCTATAAAAGACCTTATAACAAAGTGTTATTAGGTTTGTCTCTCAAGGGGAACCCAAGTTGACGACGAGCCAAAGCAGGGTTGTAGTTAATTCCTCCTTGTGTACCAATGATACGAACATTAGAGAATTCACCACAACTATCAATAATATCCAAATTGCTCAAAGAAGGACCATACTAAACTATATCATCATTAGTGAGAGACATAAGTCTCTGAGACCACCATAGACATTGTTTGTTCTCCACAAAAGCAGGTGTCTGAGGCAAGTGCGAAATAAAACACTTGTATAGAAGAGGAATACAACAGACAATCATTCCACCACCTTTAGAATTCTTTAGATGCAAAGAGAAGTACATATCACCTAATAGAGTAGGCACAGGATTCCCAATCAAGAAAGTTCTAATGGCATTAACATCAACAAAATCGTCGATATTAGGGAACAAAGCTAATCCATAGATGAGTAGCACAAAGATAGCTTCGAAAGCATCCACACTACCGGCCTGAGCAAAGCCAGTAGCTTCCTTAATGAGGAAATCAGAAGGTAACCTAAACAATCCTCCTTTCTTCACCCAATGAGCCTATATCTCAGGCTTCTTCAAGTGAAGAGCTTTAACAATAAGACAAGATCTGGGAATCTCTTCCAATCCACTAAAAGGAACTTTGTTAGAAAAAGGTATTCCCAAAAGATGGGCATACTCCTCCAACGTAGGCACAAGCTAAAAATCCAGAAAAGTGAAGCAATGGTAGAGAGGGTCATAGAACTGCACTAACACACTTAGAAATCCTTCAACCACATCAGCAGACAAGATAGACATGAGCTTCCCATGACGTCGTTTGAAGACCAAGGGATCTAATACAAAAGATGTTAGCTTCCTTAACTCTTTCAAGTCGGGACATCTGAAACTGTACTTCTTAGTGTTCTTTCGTCCACAATCCATGGTCTGAAAATATTTGTAAATAACACCTCAGTTCCTTGATATTTTTGTGTGATGAATAGTTATGATGCGCATGAATGCATGAATGCAGCAATCATAAATAAGGGATCACACACAAGGCAAACAAACAAAGGTCAAGGGATGAATCAAGTCATTGTCAATATCAATCATACATTTTGGTGGATTATGGTTTTCACCTTAATAACACCCAAGTTCCATTGATATTGACAAGACTTGATTGGATCAACCAAGAATCAAGGGTTTGTTGTGAGTCACGAGCATGAAGTCTGGGTAAGAACCATCCCAGGGGAGTGAACTAAGGATAAAAACCTGTAGATCATGTTCTAAAAAGTTCCCAGAGTCTTAATTCCATCTATTGGATATTACAGGTTAGGATAACTGACTCATTAACCCATAATATTCTCAAGAGAAACTCGTCTGAGTGTAGTATCACGTAACAACTGTTATCAAGTCTACACTTGAACAGTCTTTGCACTACGTCCTAAATAGGCCAAGAGGGGTTAAATTTTCTACGGTCCTCAGCTTCTCGGACCCTAAACTATAGATAGTAATGCCTAACCACAAATACTTGGGTTTGACAAGACCTTCGGACTTGTGCCTACGTGCCAACATAAAAATGAGGGATCAAAACCTCGTAGTTCGTGGTATCAATTTCAAAGTGAGTGCACTGATTTTAACAAAAATTAAGTTTGAAAGGCACAAAGGCCTAAAAATGGTTTGAATGAGTGTTAGTTCTTTTGGGCTTTTTAAATTTTAAGTCAAGTATAGTTTAGTTCATTTACAAGTTTGATTAAGAAAATGAGTTTGAAAATGCAATGGCATAAGGCCAAAGTTTCTAGTTTGAAAAAGTGGTCAAAGTTTAGAAATCAACAAACACAAGCAAAGAAGATTTTAAAAGGAGGGAGGTATTTTGAAATTAAAGAAGTGGGGAGGAGATGAAGAGACTAATCCTAAGCACAAATTTAAAAGTTGAGAGTTGAAAAGATCTGACCAATGGGCTGCAATCCAATAGACAAGAATGTCATATAGAAACCCATAATTCCCTTGGACTTTAGAATCAAGCAATAAACAATGCACAAAATAACAACTTGAAGAGTCAGGCATCAAATAAAGATAGCCCCATCCAAGCTTAGCAACTCCATGATCTTCTTCAAATTTGCCCCATGTAGCAGATGAATTCCAAGATGGCATAAGTCATAGGTTCCAAATAACAGCTTCATAATAATCATGTTGCAGATGAACTCAAATGGTTCTTCAATATGTATCAGATGAAGTTTTAGATTACTAGCACTTAGTTTCATTAAAGTTGGCATTGGCCAAGTCCTTGGCATAGGGAATGTTGCCTAAATTCTAAGTCCAATTGTCTCATATCAAACCAACAGTCCACACAAGATATTTTTTTAGGGTTGTTGTCCTTATTATGTACATTAATGGTCAAAGACCACACAAACAAATACAATATACACAAACAAAATATATCACAAAAATATGGTCCAAATGGACAAAGTGAAAATGACATTAACATAAACAATTAGAATGGTATGAATAATGGCAAATGAATAAAGCTCAAAAATTAAATTGCATTAAAAGTAAATGACTTGAAATTAAATGTTAGTTGTTAATGAGTTAGAAGTTAGTATTGTTTTTGATTTTCTTTTGTTTAAGTCATTCTTTGGAGAACACTCAACCCACTCGCCACAAGCATGGATCCTTGAACCAAGACATCTTCCAAAGGAAGGAAAAAAGGAAAAGTTTCCGCACAATACCATGAAAGAGGGGAGACTTACAATCTCACTAACTAGAATGATATGCCTTTTATGTCAAAATTTAGCGCTATGTTAAGCAATCATAATTGTACTTATGTAGAAGTCATAACTATTTGAGGTCGAGCAATAGAATTTTGGTGTTAATGCATGTTAAAGACATAGTATGATGAACTATGCTCATGAAACATACCACACACAAAAAGAATATGCAAAATGGGGGGACCTAATCTCATCCATACTTATGTTGATTTTGCAATCAACTATCCTTAGGATATAGAGATATCATAGGTCCAAGACATGAATGCATAAAGAATGGGAATGAGATGAAGAGGGGGGGGGGGGGGGGGGGAATGGATCAAACTCAAATTGGACAAAGGAGGACTTTTACCAAGTCAAAATCATTCATTCATTTTGGGAGATGGAATGTACATTCCATCAATCCCCTAAATTCAATGATCTTAACCTAGCAAAGTCAAATCAACCTTGACCAAGGCCCAACAACACAAGTCAAACTCACAAAGGCAATCAAAATGGCTCAACACAATTAATTTGGCATTTAAACAATTAAAAATATTAAAAATAATGCATTAAATTTTATATGGTTGGTCAATTTCCTAAAACCTCATCAAAACACCAAAGAAATGGCCATGAGATTTATCATAGGTCAAACAAGGTCAAAGGTCCTTGGAGAAAAAATTTCAGAATTTTTGGAAACTTAAAAGTATTTTTAACTAATTAAAAATAATCATAAAATCAATTAAATCATAAAAAATATTAATAATGATCCAAAAAATAATTTTAATTCAAAAAATGAAAGAGGATTTTATTTAATTTTTTTTGGTGAAACTCTCATATTTTTTCGATCAATATTAAAATTAATATGAATTAATGAAAATCAAAGGAATAAAAATAAAAATTAGATAATAAAAAAAACGCGGACCACTTGATCTCCCTCATTAATTGAGGTGCCAGATCAAGTGGTGGAGAGTGTGTGTTCCATGATGCGCTTGAGTCAACTGTTCACACGCTGGGTAATCACAATGTACGCTCCTGATTAAAATATTTTGAACTCATCTAATGGCTCTGAACACTGTGCATCGCCGGAGCCAAAGGCCGGTCATCTTCTCCGATGACCCTGGTCGGACTGGTTCAATTATCACCACATCATAAATTTAAAAAGAGGACATGATCTTAAAGAAAAATGGCGTAGATCACGAATATCACCTCAATTTTAACTAACTCCAAATGTATAGAGAGATATGTGGAGTTGAATTTTGAGGTGTGTCAACTGAGTTGCTTCGATTTGACCTCAAAGCAACTCAATCTTCTTGCCTACATTAGTAGAACTTCAGACAACCAAGGATCCAAGAGAATTGATGAGAAATGAGAGAGAATCGAAGAGAAGAAAAATCTGGAAAAATACCTTTAATGTTGTGCAGAAATGGATCTCTCTTGCTTCAATTTGCGCTTGAGCTTGCTAATGGAGCTTGTGGAAGTAGGTTAAGAGTAATGCAAAGCTTTGGATCCTGGAGTTTTTGAATGTCCAAACAGTGAGATTCAAACTCAAATTTCAATTTGAAATTCTGGTATCAGATATGAGATGTCGAAGGTAATGTCACGACACTAATATCTGAGTAATGCAAACAGAGTACAGATAGAGAATAATAAATGCAAGAGACACAAGCAATTGTTAACCCAGTTTGGTCCAACTCACCTACATATGGGGGCTACCAAGCCAGGAAGGAAATTCACTAAAATAGAATTAGTTCAAAGACTCTCCGTACACTTCAACAAGTTACAGTCTTTCTCACCTAATCTCTACCCGTGCAATTTCTACCTAAGCACTCTTAGATATGAGAACCCACTCACTTCCCTACAATCACACACCAGTGATTTTAAACAACAATCCCTTGAGAAAAGAAAATACTTTTCAATTACATGCTCTTGATTTTACTTCACAGTTTCAATCAAGAAGACACACTCTTGATCTTGCTTCACAACTTTGATCAAGAAGACACACACTCTTGCTTAACAGCTTTAGAGTGACAAATTACAACCACAAATCAGTCCAATTCAATCATCAATGGATGACTTGAATGGCTTACAAGTCTCACGACTAAATAGACACAAACCCTAGCTCTCTCTCTATATTTCGCTCAGTCTTGGTTGTATGTTCAAACAGGTTTTCTAAGTCCCTTTTTATAGAAGCATCCAGTTGGGCTTGGACATCTTGAAAACCCTAAATCTATTTTCCAATCAAATCTTTTTATAACAGCTGGTTAGATCTCCTTGGAAAATAAGTAAATCTGGTTGTAATCCATGATTGAATGCGCCAGCTAATCATATCTTCAATCATACAAAGATTTCGATTAATTGTGCAATCACAAAACACCAGACATTCATACTGAATATTCTGTGTACAGGATGTCATGACATCGGGTCTGACATCCTGGAAAAATCCTGCATAATCCAATAATTCCTTTTATAACTTCCAGCAGGTACATCCATATCAGATGCCATGACCTTGTGTATGTCACCTGAAACAATCCTGCATGAACATGTCTTTCATTTAAGCTCCAACAAGTACATCCAATATTAGAAGCCATGGCATTGTATGTGGCATTCTGAAACAATCCTGCATGAACATGTTCTTGAACTCCAGCAGGTACATAGGATATCTCATGTTAAGACATCACACATAACATCTTGTGAACACTCTTTGTTTTACCAAAATTGCTGGCAACACTTAGAATCAACAAACTCCCCCTTTGGCAAATTTTGGCTAAAACATATATCTGTCCTTTTTTTTCACAAGGTAAACTATCAGCAGTTAAACAATTTAACAGTAGTTTAATCAGCAGCAGAAGCAAAACAATTACTAGCTATGGCTACTAGTAATACACACATGCACAAGGGTACTTCTCCTCCCCCTAAATTTGTGCAACACAAACAGAATTACTAGTTATGGATGTAACTAGTAAGACACACAAATGCACAAGGGTATTCCTTCTCCCCCTAAATCTGTGCACACAACAAACAGTCTCTATGGACAAAACAGCTACTGTAACTCCAGCACCTGTACCAGCCAGAATGTCATTCTGACATCTACTTCAACAACAACACCTGTGCACCATATTAGACATCCTCTTTGACATCTGTAAACAGAATAACATTCTGTTTTAACACCTGTGCACTTCCTTCAATAATAGTTGTCCTTCAGATCAGCTACATACATCTCACACCTTCCACAACAGCTTCCATATTAGCACTTCTCCCCCTTTTTAGTTAAAATTGACCAAAGGTGACCAATCAGACAAAATAAATGTCTATTAGCCTAGCAGAGAAAGTTAGATCAGATGTTATAACATTAAGCATGTTAAAACATAATATTCAGGAAGTACAAACCATCATTATACACATCTGTGATAGCTGAGACAATGAACAAATCGAAGGAACTCTTTAAGAGCCCTAAATATTACAAAACAGGCATCAATGAGGACTGCCACACATTACACAATTTCCAAAAAAACCAAAAAACTTCAGCATCCAAATAGCAACATCAGACAGAACAGCTTCACAGTCTTCACAGCACACCTCATACAGTCTTCAGTCTTCAACAAACAAGAGGGGGAACCATCAATCAGAGGAAGAAGTATCACCTTCACCTTCATAGCCATTAGAGCTTTCAGAGCTGCCACTGGACTATGCTTTTGCATCTGAATCCTTACCAGCCTTCTCTATCTCCTCTTTTTCCAGGCTACAAATAAGAGCTTCCAAAGCTTCTTTTCTTGCCTTGGCCACCTTTATACCATTCTCCAATTCCTTGCAGGTATCTTTTAGTTGGTCAATTAAGCTCCCTTGAGATGCAGGATCCCTTCTGCCAGATGTCATGACAACATCATTGACATGACTTCCCTCAAAAAGCTTATAGTGAATTGATAGAGGGGACTTTCTCCTGCTTGGAATGTCACTTGTACTTAGGATGCCTGGTTGTTGGCTCAGGATAATGCCACACATAATGGATGGGAAGGAAATGGGCAACTTCACAGCATTTGTAGAGGCATGTCTGATGGTTTGGTCAAACAAAAACTTTCCAAAATCATAGTTTATCTTGGTTCCAATTGCATGAATGATTCTTCCAAGAATAATGGAGATGGTAGAGATATGATTAGTAGGTACCCAATTTGCTGAACCAATCTTGTGCAAGATGGCATATTTGACAGTTAGTTTACTAGCTGATAGGTGTTTCCTACTAGGCCATTCCTTAACTTGGGAAGCTGTAATAATCCTACAGACCTCATTGTCTGTGGTCTCTAGATCTACTCCTCCATCAGTTCCTCTCCCTAGGAACTTATTGATGATGGTTGGTGAAAGTCTCACACACTTACCCCATACAAAAACTTTGCAGAAATCCCTGCTGCTCTTCTCCTCGGGGATGTTCACAATGAATTCTTTTACTAACCCCTCATAGCACTGAGGCAGAGCAGTCACAGTTTTCATAAGACCAGCTGCCTTAATTAACTCCATGACTTCCTTTACTTCAACAGCCTCTTTTCCCAATTCTCTTTCAACCGCTACCCTTCTTTGAGTGACAAACTTCCATTTGGCAGCACCATCTTCTACGTGAAAAGAGATGTTGTCTAGATGAACATCAACCACTTTGTTTGGAGACTTCTTAACAACCTTCCTTTTAACAAGGGAGATGTCTGGGACATCGTCTTCGACATCCTCATCAGATTCAGAGCTCTCACTTTCTTTCCTCTTCCTGACCTCTACTTTACTCCAAGACTTGGAGGGACCTATACCAACAACCTTTTTCTCTCTCCTAGCTGTCCTTATGTCAGCCATACTCTTCCTTTTTCTCAGTTTATTAGCTACACTTATTTTCACAAGATTGACCAAAGTGTCATCTTCTTCCTCAGACCTTTCTTCCTCAATATCCTGAGTAGTATCAGGAGACATGCCAGGTAAATTTTTTCCAAGAGATCATAGTCCCTCAGTAGCTACTTCCTTTTCTATCTTAGATGAGTCATCATCTTTCCCAGCTTGGGTTTCCACCTCAGGAGAGGGGTCCCTTCTGGACAAAGGGGTAAAAATATCCTTGACTCCATGTTCTTCATTCAGTATCCTAGTAACTAGGTTTCTTATGGTGCGGTCAGTAAAGTACATGTCTTCTTTATCAAGAGATTTTTTAGGAGTGTTACCTTGCTTAGCTCCAACCATGGAAGAGGAGCCTGGGACGTCACCTGGTATCATACGCAGAGGAGTCACGTCCATCAAATCTTCATCTAGAAACTCCATGGAGGGAGTTCTTGTATGAAGGGGTTTTGAGCTAGATGATGATGGATGTTGAGACATGTTGTTGAACTTTTGAGGAAAATTTCTTTGCCCTAGCAGAGGTTCTCTGAGTAGTTTGATGAAGATGAAATAGACACAATTTCCAATACTAGATGATGATTCATTATTAATGTGGCTTTTTCTTTTCATTGGGCAGACAATATTTTTGTTACCTTTTCCACTCCACATTAATTGCCATATTTTCTCAAGAAACCAAGCCCTTAATTTCCCCCTTGCATATTTCAGTTGGACATCATACAAATCCCTTGCAGCCTTGTTAGTTAGTTGCATTTCATGCTGTAGAACTATGAGTTCGTTTTCCACATATTTTCTAATTGAGTGATGACAACAATTAATGTACTTGGTCCACCTGTGCTGAATATGATCTTTGGACATAGTTGTACCATACATGTTTTCATAATACAATGTCATAACATCGAGTGTGACATTGTATATAATTATCAGTAGATTCATCCAATCTGGTTGGGAATTGTTGCTTTCATCTGATATATTTTCATCATAAACATCAGTTTCATCTTTCAACTGTGTAGGAGAAGGTGTCCTTTCACTTTCTATCTCACTCTTCTTTACATTGTTCCTTGCACACATAGTCCCTTGTGGCCCAGTTTCAACAAAGATCTCACTAAATTCAGACTGCATATAACCAGTCACATGTTCCCCTTTTTCAGATGTTTGGGCCATCATGACCTTCTCTTCATTGAGGTTAGGTCTTAGCTTCTGGTGTAACATCCTTGTCTGACATTTCCCACAGACTAGTCTTTCATTACCCTTGAAGGTTCTTCTAGCAACTGTACTCATCTTAGAGGAGTCATCCATTTGAGAGCTCCACATGTAATAGTTTTCTTTGGTCCTGATTCCTTCCATAATTACTTCACTGTCTTTGTTAATAATTAGACATTCAGTTTTAGTGAAGATGATATTCATACCTTGATCCCCTAGCTGACTGATGCTTATTAGATTTGAAGTCAAGCCCTTGACCAGTAGAATATTGTCAAGTTTAGGAGCTCCAGGACACTCAAGCTTGCCTATCCCCTTTATTTCACCCTTTTCTCCATCACCAAAGGTTACATAGCTTATGGCATGAGGGTGAAGATTAGTTATCAAGTCTGAGTTTCCAGTCATGTGTCTAGAATATCCACTATCAAAATACCACTCTTCTTTGAGGGGAATGTGAGCTATTAGACTTGTAACATTAGTCTTAGGAACCCATTGCTTCTTGTTGATAGGCTTGTGTTGTTTGGGTCTGGGTTGATAGTGAGTCTGATGATGAACAGGTCTAGGATAACCATACAGCTTATAGCAGAAGGGCTTCAGGTGACCAAATTCTCATAGTAATGGCATCTCCATCTTTGGTTTTTCCCTTTCTGATGTCTTCTCTTATGATGTTGTGACATATGATGTGACATCACAGGTTTGCTTTTTCTAAGTGTCAAGTCACATGTTCAATTATTCCATCTTGCCTAAATTTTTATGTGAGCTCCAAATGAGAAAGGTGTCTTCATCAAAGTTGTAGATATTTCAAAAAACATCAAAATGGTCACCAATTTGACATCATTTGGATTTAGTATGAGTGAGTTATTCATTTTTGAAGTTGAGGAGGATCACTTGTTCAATGGTATTGGTCCAAAATGACCTATAATGTATCTTCATATAACATGATCATAAAAGTTGAATTAGCTCTTACTCCAAACAAAAGAGTTGTATTAGACACCTTGAATTTGATTGTGAAACTTGGAAATCTTTCATCTCATAAAAATTGAGCAAGTTATGGCCTTGGGAAGTTGACTTTCAAATTAGGGTTTAGACAAAATGACATATAATGTTTCAACATAGAAAATGACTTTTCAAGCAAAAGTATATCTAGACTTCAACATGAAAGTTTTTTGGAATGTAATTTAGAGTAACGTTGCTCTTGGAATAATTTTCATATGATAAAAATTGTAGGATATAGGGTCTATGAGGACCTAGTTTT
Organism: Lathyrus oleraceus; assembly: GCF_024323335.1. Lineage (NCBI taxonomy): Eukaryota > Viridiplantae > Streptophyta > Magnoliopsida > Fabales > Fabaceae > Lathyrus > Lathyrus oleraceus. The sequence continues at coordinate 36,253,573 of NC_066582.1, forward strand.
GATCAGTTGAATTCATCTGGCCAACCACCATCAACCAACTTGATAACTTGCAATTATCTTGACTTTTTAGGCTCATGGTAGATCATATATGCATAAGATGATGAAATTTGAAGTGCCCCTTAAGAAATTTGATCAATTGGTGGAGAAGCTTGTTGAAGAAGTTACTCAAGATACCGAGATGAACTAGGGTTTCCAAGGTAAACCAACTCCAAACTCTTAAATAAATCTTGATCAAAATAACATGTAGAGATCATGGGGACTCATATATAATGTTTATAGCCATTATGGATCATTCCTTGGTTGTGCTCTTAGCAATGGGGATCTTAAACCCTAGATGTGAACTTGATAGATCAATGGTGATCATGCCCTACCTACAAAAGAGTTAGGCAAATGCAAAGACATATTTTTGGTATTTTGGTTAGTAAAATGATAAAATAAAGGTATGATACAATCACATGGTGCTTGGTGATCTCTCCCAAAACAAATCCAATGAAAGAGGGGTAAGGAGGATGCCAAAGTATGATCCCAATGCTAATGCATATGATGAGATTGCATGAGGGATCTTAGGGTCAAGTTTGGGGTCTTACACATATGGATACCCCATAATGATGTATTAAGAGGCTAGATGTGTACTGGAATATTTGAAATTTAATTATTTAACTGATTGCGTAATGGTTAACGGTAAAGAATGAACGATTAATCGTTATAAATGAACGAATTAATGAATGAAGTGATGATAAGATGAATTGATATTATTGACTACTATGTGGATGTTTATTCGATGTGTGCATATATGTTGTGAAGTGCAAGTATAGTTATATGGTTGTAAATACTTGCTGACCATTGTTGAGATGCGTAGTTCGGAGTGAGAAATACTATTGATGCATTTAAATCCATGATTTATTATAGTTAGATGTGTTGATGTGTTGTTCTTGTTGAATTATTATATGTCATACATCATACGTTGTCGTTGTGGTGAAAGAGGTGAGTTACAAGTTCAAATAAGGGGACGAGGACTTGTCCGAAGCTCAGATGAGGGGGTTCGGGGTTCAGATGTTAGGACCTGGTTCGTGTGAAGAACCATTATTGAGTTGGTACCACATGTATATAGAGTCGAGGTGTTATCACATTGCATACAAGCTGGTGTAGCGGGAAATTCATGATCATCAAGCTATTGACAAGCTAAAGATCAATTAACAAGAGTTGCCACCGCACTTTTATTGTTTCCAAGGGAAAAGGGAAAAAGTAAGAACAAAACCCAAAAAAAGTAATAAGTTTTCAAATAAAAATTAATAAAATTCAGAGATCACAGGTAAGGGGGTTGGTTACACAGAGGGAAGGTGTTAGCACCCAAAGTATCCTAGGTACTACTAGGAAGCCCTTTTTGTGTGCATATGTATTTTGTACAAAGTGATGTTTTCAAACAAATAGAATGGGGGGATAAGAAAAGAATTAATTAATTATATTTTTGTGTTTGACAAGACCTTCGGACTTGTGCCTACGTACCAACATAAAAATGAGGGATCAAAACCTCGTAGTTCGTGATACAAATTTCAAAATGAGTGTGTTGATTTTAACAAAATTGAAGTTTGAAAGGCACAAAGGCCTAAAAATTATTTGAATGTATTAGTTCTTTTTGCCTTTTTGAAAGTTTAAGTCAAGTATAGTTAAGTTTATTTACAAGTTTGATTTAAGAAAGTGAGTTTGAAAATGCAATGGCATAAGGCCAAAGTTTCTATCTTTTTGCAAAAGTGGTCAAAGTTTAGAACAAAGGTAATTCACACAAAGAAGATTTTGAAATTAAAGAAATGGGGAGAAGATGAAGAGACTACCCTATGTACAAAAATTAAAAATTTAGAGTTGAAAAGATCTTACCAAATGGGTAGCAATCCAATAGACAAATATGTCAATAGAAACCCAGAATTCCCTTGGACTTTTTAGAATCAAACAACATACAAATGCACAATTATATTATCTTGAAGATCAAGGCATCAAATAAAGATGGCCTCATCTAAGCTAATCCATTTCATGATCTTCTTCAAAATAGCCCATGCAACAGATGAATTCCACAAGTCACATTTTCAAAATAACAGCTATACCATGATCATGTTGCAGATGAATCTTAGAGAGATCTTCAAAGATGTATCAGATGAATTTCAAATTTCAAGCACTTGGTTCTTCAACAAGTTGGCATTGGCCAAGTCCATTAGCATAGGAATGTTGCCTAATTTCTAAGTCCATTTGTCCAAGATCAAGCCAATAGTCCATTCAAAAGTTTTTTAGGGTTTTTGTTGTTATTATGTACATTAATGGTCAAAGACCACACAAACAAGCAAAGTATACGCAAACAAAATATATCATACAATATGGTCCAAATGGACACAGTGAAAATTGCATTAACATAAACAATTAAAATGATATGAACAATGGCAAATGAAATAGAGTGCTAAAAGTAGATTGCATTAAAGTAAAAGCTTGAAATTAAAAGTTAATAGTTAGTAAGTTAGAAGTTAGTATTGTTTTGTTTTTCATTTCAAGACATTCTTTGGAGAACACTCAACCCACTTATCACAAGCATGGATCCTTGAACCAAAACATCTTCCAAAGGAAGGAAAGAAGACCAAGTTTCCACATAATACCATGAAAGAGGGGAGACTTACAATCTTACTAACTAGAATGCTTATGCCTTTTATGTTACAAATTTAGCGCTATGTTAAGCAATCGTAATTGTACTTATGTAGAAGTCACAACTATTTGAGGTCGGACAATAGAATTTTGGTGTTTATGCATGTTGGAGACATAATATTATGAACTATGCTCATGAAACATACCACACACAAAAAATATGCAAAAGGTGTGGCCTAATCTTATCCATACTCATGTCAATTTTTCAATCAACTAGCATTAGGACTTTGAGATGTCATGGGCCAAATGGAAATGAATGAATAAAGAAGAGGAATGAGATGAAGTGGGAAGGAGATGAATGAGATCACAAATTGGTCAAAGGAGGACTTTTACCAAATTAATATCATTCATTCATTTTGGGAGATGGAATGTACATTTCATCAATCCCTATAATCCAATGATATTAACTTGACAAAGTCAAATCAACCTTGACCAAGGCCCAATAATATTAAGCAAACTCAACCAAGTCAATACAAATGGTCAACAAAATTTAATTGGCATTTATTCAATTAAAAATAATAAAATAATACATTTAAATCAAATATGTTTTGTACAATTCCTAAAATCTCATCAAAACACCAAAGAAATGGCCATGATATTTATCATAGGTCAAACAAGGTCAAAGGACCTTGGAGAATTTTTTTTATAATTTTTGGATATTTAAAAATATTTTTAAACAATTAAAAACAAATGCAAAATCAATTAATTCGTGAAAAATATCAATAATGATCCAAAAAATAATTTTAATTCATATGAAAGAGAAAAATATTTGATTTTTTTTTTGTGAAAGTCCCATATTTTTTGGATCAATATTGAATTTAATATGAATTATTGAAAACAATGCAATTAAAATAAAAATTCAGAAAATCAAAAATACGTGGACCATCAGATCTCCCTCATTAATTGAGGTGGCAGATCTGATGATCCCTAGCGTGCGTTCCGCATAGTCATTAGTCAACAGCGCTGCACCATTGGTATTTAAAACCAATGCTTAAGATTAAAACGTGATGGATGGATCCTGTGGTTCAAAGCCTTGTCAGCTCATCGCCGGAGCTAGAGCTCCGGTCATCTTCTCTGGTGGACCTCACCGGACTGGTCCACCATGAACCATCACCAAAATGAAAAACATGGACATGATCTTAAAGAAAAAATGGCAATGAGATCGAATCTGACCTCCATTCTCTCCAATTCCAAGTATATTGAGAGATACATGGAATTTAAATTTGAGGTGCATGAACCGAGTTGCTTCGATTTGACCTCAAAGCAACTCAAACTTCTTGCCTACATTGGTAGGACTTCAGACAACCAAAGAATCAATAGAATTGAGCAAGAATTTAAGAGAATCAAATAGTTCAAAATTTCTGGAAAATACCTTTAATGTAGGTCTGGATTCGATGGATCTTGATCTTGATTGTGCTTGGTCTCACTCCACTTGCTTGCAGGAGAAGGATTGAATGGTTAAAAAGCTATGGATTCCTGGAGAATTGAATTCCAAAAGAGTGGAGATTCAAGCTCAAATTCAAGAGAATTTTCAGGCTTATCCTTTGAGAAGTGAGGGTTTGAAATGGGGGATCAAAGTTGGCGCCAATGTGTATCCAATTCTGAGCAATTGAAGCTCTATTTATAGTTGAAATGGTTGATAATTGCACACTCACATTCACTTTCCAATTTTGGCAAATGGTGATGCAATGGTGCATGGGCAAGCATAGGCCCATGAAATGATTGCTTGAGGTCCATAATTGAATATCATATGGTTTGAAGTAAGCTTGGATTCCAAGGCAAATGCACATTGATGTTTGAAGCTTGATCCTTACCAAGCGATGTCACCCTGTTTAAGCCATGTGCAACCTATGCATTTCTTGTCTAAAATGAATGAATTTAAGCTCTTTGGAAAGGTGAGATCAAGAGGAACAACTTTCATGTTCAACACTTTTTCATTTGGAGCTTGGAACTTAGAGAAATTTAAGGTGTAAGTTTGGAAATTTTTGACATATCAAATTTTTTCTAAGTGTCAAGCCATATGTCTCAATATTCCACCTTGCTTAACTTTTTATATGAGCCTCAAATGAGAAAATTGTCTTCATCAAAGTTGTATATCTCTCAAAGACTTTAAAAATTGTCACCAATTTCATGTCATTTGGATTTGAAATGATAGAGTTATATATTTTTGAAGTTTGGAAAAATCACTTGATCAATGGTATAGGTCAAAAGTGACCTATAATGTAGCCTCATATCACATGCTCAAAAAAGTTGAATTAGCTCCCAATCCAAACATCAAAGTTGAAGTAGACACATTGAATTTGATTGTGCAACTTGGAAATATTTCATATCATAAAAAATGAGCAAGTTATGGCCTTGGGAATTTGACTTTCAAATTAGGGTTTAGACAAAATGACCTATAATGTTTCAACATAGAAAATGATTTTCCAAGCAAAACTAGATCTAGGTCTCAACATGAAATTTGTTTGCAATGTCATTTAGAGTAAGTTGGCTTTTGGAATCATTTTCATATGATGAAAATTGTAGGAGATAGGGTCTAGGGAGACCCAGTTTTGATTAGATGAATCCATCTGGCCAACCACCATCAACCAACTTGCTAATTTCCAATTCTCTTGACTTTCTTGGCTTATGGTAAATCATATATGCATAAGATGATGAAATTTGAAGTGTCCTTTGAGAAATTTGATCAATTGGTGAGATAGCTTGTTGGAGAAGTTACTCAAGATACCCAGTCAAACTAGGGGTTTCAAGGCAAATCACCCTCAAACTCTTGAAGAAAACTTGATCAATATAACATGTAGAGAACATTGTGACTCATATATGATGTTCATAACCATCATTAAATCAATTCTTGGTTGTGCTCTTTGTTCATGAGGGTCTCAAACCCTAGATGTGATCTTGATGAATCAATGAGATCATGCCCTTCCTACAAAAGAGTTAGGCAAATGAAAAGACATATTTTTGGTATTTTGGTTAGTGAAATGATAAAATACAAGTATGATATAATCACAAAGTGCTTGGTGATCTCTCCCAAAATAAATCCAATGAAAGAGGTGTAAGGAGGATGCCAAGGTGTGATCCTAATGCTAATGTTTATGATGAGATTGTATGAGGGATCTTAGGGTCAAAATTTGGGGTCTTACAGCTGCCATTTGTGAATTGATGATTATTGTGTGAATACTTTACTTGGTGATGATTGTTGTTGTTGTTTAGCCTACCCTTCTAGATCTTTTGCACCACTAACATATTTGAGCCTATTCTCACCCCTTTCTTGTTTTGTTTGTGAGTTGATGTACGATTTGTACAAATACTCAAGAACAAGAGTAGTAGCTGCTGTGAGTTGGAATATGACATTGGAGTTCATCTTCATTTACTTTATCATTTATCTCTTTTAGGTGGTTAAATGCTCCGATATGTAACATCGAGAACGTAACATTTTTACTATGTTTGAATTAATGTTGAATTATGTAGTTTAAAGTCTAATACTTTATTTGCGAAATTTAATTTTGAAGTTGTGATATGATTTTCCGCTACTTGTTATCAAATGTGTTGATAAGTTTTTGGATGATTGTCGTAGTGACACCTTAATTGTCGATTAAACTTTTTTATATAAATTTCGAGGTTTAGAGTGTTACAAGTGGCATTATAATACAACTATCTCAATTAGAATTGTCAAGCACCAACAAGATTTCTCCTCTGTACCATGTATCATAGTTTGAAACTATGTTTTGATATGCCTTTAGAAGATGTGGATAACCAGCCCTAGATCAACACCAAGTCTTGATCCAATGAGAAGGGATGTATCCGAAGAAAGCAATTTGGAGAACTACCAAGACATACATAATATTTGCCCAACCTTTGTCTTTGAGGAAAGGTCGATTTTGATAGACACAAGGATGTCATGAACTATGAAGAGGAGGACTTGAAAATGACAGGGTCAGAAGAGGAGGAATATTCATCCCACAATTGCGAGCCAATTGAAATGCAGGGAGGCCCAAGTACATTATCATTAGAAAGAATGTACTCTCTTAGATTATATATATATATATATATATATATATATATATATATATATATATATATATATATATATATATATATATATATATATATATATATATATTAAGGAATTTGTACTCTCAATAGCCATAGCATTCTTGTTAGATGTTTTCCCGCAAGTGCATTCTCATCCCCCATATTCCACCCATTACAACGTGTATGTCTTAAATATATTTTAAAATGAAATATAAACAAAACTAATATGCAAAAATTTAATATATCTAATTAAAAATTAAAATAGGGGATGAGTTATGAGTTAATTTAAATGATATTTATTATATAGGTAGACAATAACATTTCTTTATATATATTTTTTTTCATATTTTAAATACTTATAAATGAATAATACAAAAAAAATCAAAATCAAAATATTATACATCAACTTTTTAAATATTATTTATATTTTTTCTGAACTTTTAAACAAAATTTAAATATATCAATTAATTAACAAATCATTCCATGGATATCAGTCGTGGAGATCCTCTGTAAAAAAAATAAAAATATAAACTGAAATATTCACGGTAAAACATGTTACATAAGTCATGAAAATTCAATTTTTGAAAAGCCATATCAAAATGTTAAACTTGAGAACAAGTTAAGTAATAGCTAATTAAGATATATGTAATCCGAATTCGATTTATTTAAAACTTTGTATTGAGATAATACACAAACATAAGATTTATAAAAATAATATTTTTTAGTGACATATAAAATAATATTTTTTAAACAAAAATAAACAATAATCCAGACTTATTAAAAGAATATTTTTTTTAAAGAAATATAAACAATAATCCAAATTTATAAAGTAAATTTTTTAATCAAAAATAAACAATAATCCAAACTTATAAAAATAATATTTTTATGTAAAATAAAGAATAATGCACACTTATGTAACAAGATCATATGACTCTTAAAATGGACTATCTCATCCTAAACAAATAGGTCTTAGTGGATTTCAGATTTTTTAGAATTGGACCAAAAAAATTATATTGTAATATGTACTCAAAAATTACTATTCAAATTCGATCTTAGATTAGATGGACTTCGGACTATCCGACCATTAATAAGTTTTTTTAATACAAAAATTAAAATAAAATCATGTATTATTTATTATAAATAAAATTAAAAATTATATTATTTTAAATACAATAGATTTTTACGTACTTTATCATTTTTTATAAATATTATAATGTGTTTTTAAATACAACTTATGTTTAAATTGTATAAAATAATACTCGAATATTTAACATAAGAGAAACTAATAGAATACGAAAAAAAATATTGATTATATTAATGTATAAAATTTAAAAGAGAAATATTGAATAAAATAGAGATAAAATTTAGTGACATGAGAAAAATCAATATGTTATTTTGGAGTAAGATAATATATATATATATATATATATATATATATATATATATATAAAGTTAATAGTTATGCAGACCTAACGGATAACCTTAATGGATAGCGGACTTTTTAGGGTCGAGTTAAAAAAACCTTGAAAAATATGGACTCTAATTTTAAGGCTCAATCCCTATGATTTTGAGTGTTTCTCTATGAACCCTATATGTTTCCTAGGCACCACGCAAAAATACATAATTGCCCCCTGATTTCAAAGATGCATCTTAGGACGCAACCAAGACTCAGTTAACGTTAAATTATTCTGAAGATACATCTCCAGAATATTTTTGAGGTTAAATCCCGTCAGACCATTCTCCTTACTTCAAACACTCTCAACTTTTTTTTCATCACCAACTCAAAAATCAATCAACGAAGCTCAAGGGAACTTTAATCAACATCAGAAACATCATTCAACCCTGAAGAAAAGTTAAAATTTATAAGTTTTTTGAGTTTTTATGTTAATGAGTAGAAATTGATGATTAAGGTTGGAAATTAGTCGAAATTGCATGTAGATAATTTAGACACAGTGTATTTCATGTTTGTTGGCTAAAATGGATGACCAAAGCTTTTTTTTGGAGTACATGGGTACATTGGCGTCATTGACACAACTGCTGAGTTGTAGAAAATTCTAGAGATGTATCTCCAAAAAATTTCAACGTTTTAGTTTCCCAGATTCCGGAGATACATCTCCGGTCTTTTCTCAGTATTTGTTTTTTCTTTATATTTTCTTGCTTGTGGTGTTTTTTCCTGCACTAACTATCTGCTTTACTTTAACTTACATGCATAATGGCTGATAGACACGATAGACTGAGGCACGGAAGGGTTGCACAATACACATCAGTGCAGCGGGACGAAGATTATTGGCTTGCCTCCACCGAATAAGGATTGGTTTCAGGGGGTTTTGTCCTTATCTGACATAAAGGACTTGTGCATGACCGATTATACTACGGTCAACCATGGGATGTGTAATGAATTCGTGGAGAGATGACACTCAGAGACCTCGTCATTTTATCTCCTGCTTGGTGAGATGTCTATCACACTCAACGATGTCTCGTGTTTGCTATATCTTCCGATCAGGAGGAGACTCTTAGATCATAGGAGGATTACCAAAGACAAGGCACTCGAGAGATGGTAGACTATCTGGGGGTTGACCCAGGGGAGGATTATAAGGATTTGGATAGGACCATGGGGGCTAATGCTAGATTTGAATACCTGAAAAAGGTATATACGGAGGAGCTCTAGGGAGCATATCAGGCTACGGGTGATGATGGTTAGATGGGGCTCCACAAAGCGCATACTATGAAAGCATACTTACTATATTTGGTTGGCACTGCGATTTTTGTGGACAAGAGTTCCACTTAAACAGATGTCGTCTACCTATGGTACTTCTAGGATTTTGAGTGGATCCATGAGTACAACTGAGGACCACTTGTTTGGTCTACATGTACTCGAAGTTGAGAGTGGACTGTATATGGAAGATGAATCAGGTAACAAGCATCGTCACACTACTAACGGTAATAATTATTGGTCTTTTAATGTTTCTTTGTAATTTTTATTTCATCTTTGAAATCCATCACTAATAATTTATGTGTTACAAAATTTTTATTTCAGGCTTGTATCCTCTAGCACTTCCCGTGCATCTCCGTCTAAGAGAGTGTTGAGATTTACATTTAGGATATGTCGCATGCTACTGCTTTTTCCCCGCACAGAGGGAACCATACGATTGAGTCTTTCCTAATGTATTTTGATTATTTGGTTGTTGAGGACATGTGTAACGCCCTAGTCTGCTTTCAGAATTATCGACTGACCCCACAAACATACACGAGTCTTTTCAGCATGCTTTATTCTCATTCACATGCTTTCCGGGAAACTTCTCAGAATGTCACCCATCCAAATACTACTCCAAGACAAACACACTTAACTATGGGGTTCTTATTTGTTAGGCTACCGAAAAGAAGATGCATTTTGTTGGTATAGGTAGTACCAATTAATCATTATAAGCCTTCCTTCAACCATGCAAACTCATACCTGCACAGCCTCATGATCCCTCTTATTCTGATGTGAATTGGGTTTTCCCCTAGAAGCTACTAGGAGTGCCTCATTATCATGCCTCATGCATCAACAACCACTCCCTCGCCCTCAGATGTTACATGTAACCACTCTCCGCCCTTTTCAGCCTCGGGTGTTACATGCCCATCATCTTCCGCTTGGTTCGTCCCCGAACCAAATTGTACTAAGAGAGGTATGTTATGATACCATTTGTAACTCCTCAAACTACTTTCAGGATTAACGACTGACCCCATAAACCAAGACGAGTCTTTTCATCATGTTTTGTCCTCACTCACACGCTTTCTGGAAAACTCCCTAGAAGGTCACCCATCCAAATACTACTTTAAGTCAAACATGCTTAACTATGGAGTTCTTATTTATTAGGCTGTCGAAAATAAGATGCATCTTGTTAGTATAGGTAGTACCAATTAATCCTTATAAGCCTTCTTCGACCATGCAATCTCATACCTGCACAGCCTCAGGATCCCTCTCATTTTGATGTGAATTGGTATTTTCCCTATAAGCTACTAGGGGTGTCTCATTGTCATGCCCCATGAACCGACAACCATTTCCTCGCCTTCGGGTGTTACATGTAACAACTATCTGCCCTCTTCGTCCTCAAGTATTACAAGTAGCAAGTAAATGTTTAATCACTTGATATGTCTAAAGGATCACTCCTTACAAGTGATCAATTAAATAGTTCTTTCTTAGTAGAACTACATAGCCTTGAGTTCTTCATAGCACCCAGAGATACGTAGGAGCAGGATTTTGAAATCTTGTCAGGCACCATTTTAATAAAAAAATGTTCTTATTTTCTCTTTTTCTCACTTGATAAGTCGAAGAAAATAATTAACCTAAGTTAATACCTTTTCCTTGCATAATCGACTCCCGAACCCGAATTTGATTGTGATGACCATTTTATTTTTATTTTAAGGGTTTAAACGATATTTTCCCTTTCCTGCTTTAGAATAAATAAAGTTTGGTGGCGACTCTGTTCGAACATCTTTTTCTGCGAGCATGCGAACGCCTCACAAAGGATCGCATTTTTTGAGATGCGATAATAACAATTTTGTCGCAGTCCTTTCTCCAATATAATGACCTGCATACAGTGAATTATGACAATGCCAAATGATGCTTCTTTCCTCTTCTTTTGTAACACACCTCCTCAAAATATTATCAGCTCCTGTTTTGAACAAATAATGATCGTCCCAAACATACTGATTTAAATCAAAGAGGAATTTATTTTTCTGTTTCCAGTTTAACTCATCCAATATCAAGCTGATGGCTTTGTTATTGGCTATATCTGCAAACCACGACCTCTCTTGTACTATGAGTAACTTTTCATTTGGGAATTCCTAAAGGACTATACATTCTTTCGTTGTTATTTCATTATTAACCAACCCGGAAAAATGGTCTGCTGCCAAATTCTCTGTGCCCTTTTTATCCCGAATCTCAAGATCAAATTCTTGTAACAACAACATCCATCTAATAAGTCTTTGCTTTGGGTCATATTTTGTTATCAGGCATTTAATGGTTTCATGGTTAGTGTACACAACAATCTTCAAACTAATGAGATACAACCTGAGTTTTTCTAATGCATACACTATAGCAAGTAAATCTCTCTCAATTGTAGCATAATTCACTTGAGCTTCATTTAAAACTTTGCTCGTATAATGTATAGCATGAACATTTTTTTCTTTCTCTGCCCAAGCATTGCACCTACGGCATAATCAACCGCGTCACACATTAATTCAAAGTCAAGTTTCCAATCGAGCATTGTGATTATGGGTGCAGTGGTTAATCTTTCTTTTAAACCTTAAAAAGCAAGCAAACATACATTTTCAAAAAGAAATGGCTTATAATTATTCAAGAAGTTTCTTAAAGGCTTGGCCATCTTTGAGAAATCTTTCATAAATCACCGATAGAATCCTGCATGGCCTAAGAAGCTTCTGATTCCCTTGACATTCAATGGTGGTGGGAGTTTCTCAATTACTTCCACTTTTTCTCTATCCACTTTAATGGCTCTGGAAGAAATTTTATTATGGCCGAGTATTATTCCTTCGGTCACCATAAAATTTCACTTCTTCCAATTAAGAACCAGATTTGTATCCATACACCACTTTAGTACGGTATCTAAAATTCCAGTCATAAATCAAAAGAAGGGCCAAAAACTAAGAAGTCGTCCATGAATACCTCAATTCACTTTTCAATTAAGTCAGAAAAGATGGCATACATACACCATTGAAACATGGTTGATGCAATACATAATCCGAACGATATTCGTCTATAAGAAAAGATGTTAAAAGGACATGTGAAAGTTCTATTCTCATGTTCTTCTGGATTGACTGTGATCTGATTGTAACCTGAATAGCCATCCAGAAAATAGTAAAACTTTTAACTAGACAATCTTTTCAACATTTGATCTATGAACGATAATGGAAAGTGATCTTTGTCGGTGGCTTCGTTAAGCCTCCGATAATCGATGCACATCCTCTATCTTGTGATAGTTCTTGTCGAAATTAGTTATGTTTTTATCATTTTTAATCACGTCCATTCCCCCTTTCTTCAGAACTACCTGGATCGGACTCACCCAAGCGCTATTTGAAATCAGATAAATCATGTAGGCTTCTAATAACTTCACTAATTATTTCCCCACCACCTCTTTCATGGTAGGGTTCGAACTTCGTTGTGGTTGAGCTAACGATTTGAAGTTTTCCTCCATCATAATCTTGTGCATACAATACGATGGATTGATTCCCTTCAAATCTGATAATAGCCAACCCATAGCTTTGTTGTTATCTTTCATAACTATAATTGATTTATGTTCCTCTTGTATAGATAATGAACTGCTGATGATAGCCGATTTATTTCCTTCATCTTCAAGAAACACATATTTCAAATGAGACGGTAGCATCTTCAATTCAATTTTGGCCTTATCTGCTTTTTGTTCTTTTTTCAATTCTTCTATTTTTGGTTCAAGTGAAGGAACTTCATTTAATGTGTTAAGTTCCTTCAAACATTCTTCAATCTCTTTTTATTTAGCATTTAAGACATTGAGCACATCAGTTAAATCTCTTTCCAACAGAGTCGATATGTGCACTTGTTTTCGCACATCTATGATGGCTTCATTAGTAACATCCATCTATGATGTGCACTTGTTTTCGCACATCTATGATGGCTTCATTTACTGATGGCCAACGGTGGGAATTCGACATTTACCGACATCGAAAGATGATGTTCACCGACATCAAAGAAAGCACAGACATTTACGGGGATCAACACGACACTTACCGGTATCACAAGGATGATATTTACATATGTCAAAATAAGGCAGACACTTGCTGGTGACTAAATCGGAAGAGAATCAAGCTTTCCTTTCACGGACTGGTGAGAAAATAAATCTCACTGGGATTATCGATTCTGAATGTTGACAAGAGCAACTGCTACAAATGTGCTATACTGGTGTGAAAAAAATGATCTGCCTCTGTTGGGGATAAGATCCAATCTGGTTTAATGCATGTATGCATATGTTTGAGTTTTTCATGGCGTAATGCTCCATACTGAATGGAAATGCTACGCGACTCGAGAATACGAATGCAAATGATGATTACTACATGCAAGATGCAAAGGGAGGAAAACTCCTGCTGGGAAAGCAAATGATCACTTTACTGAGCATGCAATTTCTGATTCAATCTTCCAACTCTGTGGGGACATACAACAATTCTGATGAGGATACTTACTGATCTGACATTCTCGGAATGGTAGAGAAACCAACTCAACTGAGGAGTCACTTGTTGGGAAAACACCAACCTCTCGACCATGCTGGGGAAACAAATTCTGACCTCGACTTAGACGACCCAACTTCTTACACGATTGGACAGTGTTAAAACAACAGGGTCTTCCTTCAGACAAACTTTGGCTCATCTACTTTAGCCATCAAATAAAGATAGTAACCTGCAAAACGACAAAACATACATGCCCCCAGGGGATCGTGTGGACAAAGTATACTCAAGTGTACTCAACATTCAAAATGATTTTCAGATGTTTTATCTTTCCGCACGGCATTGTCTAGCCTTCATGTTTTTAGATGCAATGTTTATCAAAAATTCAGATGTTTTTTGCAAACAAAACAGTAGAAATAAAAAAAACGAAAGAGCAATTTGACTGAATAACGATTTTTATGGATTGAAAATGGCCTATAAAGGCAAATACATCATAAAGCAATTCCTTGGAAGAGGTAATTGCGCCAAAAGAGAAGATAAATTATCCTATTGGCAATGTGAACACGACATTCCACTATTTTCCAATTCTGTTATGACTCATAGATCTCCACTTTCCCCCAAATTCTTTGCTTTCTGAGAAGAGTGATTGGACCGATCACATCCTTCAAGATGGTAGACACTGAAACGCGATGAAGTACAGATAACTTAGACTGTAGTCTTCGCTTTAATCCCCCTTTTGCCTGGACCGCCTTTTCAGGTTTTCAATCCACCGGGATACCCATTTTTTTGCCTAAGCTGCCTTTGCAGGTTTTCGACTTACCGGGTGTACATATTATTTTTATTCCTTATCCCTAACTATTGCCCGAACCTTTTTCTTTTCTTTTTCTTTTGGTTCGCCGAGATGCCCTTTTTTGCCTGGACTTTTTTTTTGTCCAGCGGGTCAGTTTATGCGAAGTATTTTTTGACTACATCTGAATTCACAGGAGACGGAAAATCTTCACCATCCATAGTTTTAAGCATCAAGGCTCCACCAGAAAAGACCTTTTTAACAACATACGGACCTTCATAATTCGGAGTCCACTTGCCCCTGTTATCTGTACCGGGAGGAAGGATCCCCTTCAAAACTAAGTCGCCTATCTGATAGCTTCGAGGATGCACTTTCTGATCAAAGGCCTTCTTCATCCTTCTCTGATATAGTTGTCCATGGCACACAGCTGCTAATCGCTTTTCCTCAATTAAATTTAACTCATCAAACATGGCTTGAACCCACTCAACCTCGTCAAGTTTTACATCCATCCCTTTAAGAAACCTGCGAAAAGAGAATGCGAAAAAAACAACCGGCGAAAGAAAGAAATGACAGAAGAGTCGCCACCGTGCGTTATTTATCCCAAAGGAGGGAAAGGAAACGCTCGAAGTAAACCTGGAAAA
The DNA here is from genome assembly GCF_024323335.1 of Lathyrus oleraceus. Lineage (NCBI taxonomy): Eukaryota > Viridiplantae > Streptophyta > Magnoliopsida > Fabales > Fabaceae > Lathyrus > Lathyrus oleraceus. Next base: position 36,268,918 of record NC_066582.1, read on the forward strand.
AGGAAAGGAAAAGACAAGGTCTCGCAACCAAATCTTGGGTTCGGGAGTCGATTATGCGAAGGGAAGGTATTAGCACCCCTACGCATCCGTAGTACTCTACGGGAACCACTCTTGTTGTTCTTGTCTAAAGGGTGTGGGTTTATCTAATGTACTATTTACTAAAAGAGGGGTCAAAAGAAGATGACTCGCACAGATGTCGTATCCACTGCATACGTATCTCATCTACATATGAGAATCAGAGTCTTCGTAACTCGGCTACCTATGGGTTAAAGAGAAGTGTGCTCGGTAAGACGTCGCGTCTTATGCCTACGTATCTCATATGGAATGAGAATCAGAGCAACACGTAGTTCGGCTAACTAGGGGTTTGTTTTGGGTTTTTTGGGCGAACGACGTTACTACGCAATCTGTAACACCCTTCTAAAATACCCCAATAATCAATTAATTCAACAAAATATAAATCAGAGTAGATATGCAATTTAAGGGTGTCACACTTGACACTTCACACCATTCACCTTAATAACTTGTCATGCTCATTTATTAATCAAAAATAAAACATTGCATAATTCGCAGCGGATAGAGATCTAGTCAATCATGCAAACCATGTAATCACATTACATGTAAAACTGTTCAACAACCACAATTGAAAACAAAGTAAACATCCCGTCCCGATGTTACATCTACCAGAGCATGACCCACTAAGGAACTACACTAGACTCCAAGCACTAGCTTCTACTCAATCACTGCTCGTTACCTGAAAACATAGTTGTAAGGGTGAGTTCCTCAATCGATATAATAAGCATTATAAAATATCATGTAATGCTAAGTAAATTAACACATTTCATCACCCTAATCATATCACATATTCAGCAACGGCAACATCAACTCAAAATCATAATCATACTCAACCCAGCACAAAACACACGTATAATATTGGAATACATCCATTCATATTATACGCCATACATATATTATGCAATGAGACTCCATGCATGCGGTACCGACTATTCGTGAACATATAGTTCAACCTCACCGATCAAATCCAGATACGGCTACCAAGCTCACTAGTCCCACTCATTTGAGACCTAGTGACTCACATCACTAATTCCTCACCATGGGAATTAGCTACCACCCCAAGGGCTATGCTATGCACGCTAATCACCTAGCATGCAAACATCAACAACAGTCCATAATAATTCACTCACTAATTCCTCACCATGGGAATTAGCTACCACCATAAAGGCCATACTATTCATGCTAAATCACCTAGCATGCAACCATCAACAACAATCTACAATGGACATATACTCACACTCTAAGCCATAAACAGTCCATTCACAATTTGCATACATAACAGATACATTCACAGTATTATGCATACCATCATACATCATCATCATATTTATCACAGAATCATATTCATATCATGCCAAATAATAAATCACGGTATTATCACACTCTACTAATACCTATACTGCTCAAAACAACGGGAAATGATCCCTACTATATCATACACCAATATAGGCCAATCATCAAATATGTCCACAATATTTAAATATCAAATTTTCACTTTTCCAACAGTGTTAACCGGTTAACGCCCTGGGTTAACCGGTTAACGCAACACAAAACACGCTTCCTGGCACATGTTAACCGGTTAACACCCTGGGTTAACCGGTTAACGCAAGACAGACAGCAATATTTCACAATTCATAACAGTATTAACCGGTTAACACCCTGGGTTAACCGGTTAACGCAAGACAGAAAGCTGTTCCTGCGCTAACACGAAGCAGAATGCAGAATTCTCCGCATTTTCCGCCGTTGGAGGACTTCCGGACCTCCGATTCCAATTCCGTAAAAAGCTACACGTTCGGAAAATCACAACTCACCCAAATATAGATTCAATTACAGCTTTAACATAACTTATTCATCATAATTTTTCAGCACTCATCATCCCAATTAGGGTCAATTCAACGGCTTATTACTACCCATTACATGTTAACCCATAATACCCATTAAACGACGATAAACCCCCCTTACCTGAGTTAATCCGGCAAATGATTCTTTAGCTTCAAGCTTTTCCCTCCTTCAACCCTTGCTCTCTTGCTCTTCCTCTTTGCCCTTTTTCCACTTTCTGTCGCTTCTCTGGTTTTCACGTGAAAAAAACCCTTTTTACCAATTGGAACTCTTTATATGTATATTCCAACTTTATTATTCCAATTTATATTATTCCAATAATAATCCAATTATTTAATTAAATTAATAAATATACTATTAACTTAATTTAAATAATTATCATATTTTATCGGGGTGTTACAACTCTCCCCCACTAAAAGAGTTTTCGTCCTCGAAAACATACCTCAAGCGAATAACTCCGGATAAGACTCCTTCATCTGACTCTCAAGTTCCCAAGTCACATTGCCACCTGCTGGTCCTCCCCAAGCTACCTTTACCAAAGCAATCTCTTTACCCCGCAACTGCTTCAACTCTCAATCCTCGATCCTCATAGGTGATGTTTCAACAGTCAGGTTATCTCTCACCTGTACATCATCTACTTGGACTACATGCGACAGATCAGGAATGTACCTCCTCAACTGAGACACATGAAAAACCTCATGCAAATTCGCAAGTGACGGCGGTAAAGCGACACGATAGGCTACCTCCCCTATCCTCTCCAAAATCTGATAAGGACCAATAAATCGAGGTGTCAACTTCTTCGACTTCAAAGCTCGACCAACCCCAGTTATCGGAGTAACACGAAGAAACACATGATCTCCCTCTTGAAACTCAAGTGACTTCCTCCTCTTGTCGTGATAGCTCTTCTGACGACTCTGAGCAATCCTCATCTTCTCCTGAATCATCTTAATCTTTTCCGTAGTTTGTTGAACAATCTCCGGTCCAACCACAACACTCTCACCGGACTCATACCAACATAAAGGCGTCCGACATCTCCTACCATACAAAGCTTCAAACGGTGCCATACCAATGCTCGAATGAAAACTATTGTTGTAGGTAAACTCAATCAAAGGTAAATAACAATCCCAAGCACCTCCCTTTTCCAAAACACAAGCCCTCAAAAGATCCTCCAGTGACTGAATCGTCCTCTCAGTCTGACCATCAGTCTGCGGATGATATGCAGAACTCAATCTCAGCTTAGTTCCCAAAGCCCTCTGCAAACCTTCCCAGAACTTCGATGTAAATCTAGGATCTCTGTCCGAAACAATACTCGACGGAATACCATGCAAACTTACAATTTTCTCAATATACAACTCAGCTAATCTCTCTAACGGATAATCCATTCTGATCGGAATGAAATGAGCCGATTTTGTCAATCTGTCAACAATCACCCAAATAGCTTCAAAATTCTTAATTGTCCTCGGTAAACCAGAAACAAAATCCATACTGACATTATCCCACTTCCACTCTGGAATAGTCAACGGTTGCATTAGCCCAGACGGCTTCTGATGCTCAATCTTTGACTTCTGACAAGTCAAACAAGAATAAACAAAACTCGCAATTTCTCTTTTCATTCCCGGCCACCAAAATAACTTTTTCAAATCATGATACATCTTCGTAGCCCCAGGATGAATACTCAGGCCACTACGATGTCCTTCCTCAAGAATACTCTTCTTAAGTTCGGTAACATCCGGAATACACACCCGATTACCAAATTTCAAAACACCATTCTCATCAACTCTGAATTCACCACCTTGACCTTGATTCACTAGAGTCAACTTATCAACCAAAAGCACATCGGATTTCTGACCCTCTTTAATCTCATCCAGAATACCACTCGTTAACTTCAACATTCCCAATTTAACACTATTGTGAGTACTCTCACACACCAAACTCAAGTCTCTAAACTGCTCAATTAAATCCAATTCCTTAACCATTAACATAGACATATGCAATGATTTCCGACTCAATGCATCAGCCACTACGTTTGCTTTACCCGGATGGTAATTCAAACCAAAGTCATAATCCTTCAGAAACTCTAACCATCTCCTCTGTCTCATATTCAGCTCTTTCTGATCAAACAAATACTTTAAACTTTTATGGTCACTGAAAACCTCAAATCTTGACCCGTACAAGTAATGCCTCCATAACTTCAGAACAAATACCACAGCTGCCAACTCTAAATCGTGTGTCGGATAGTTCCCCTCATGAACCTTCAGTTGTCTCGAAGCATAAGCTACAACCTGCTTATTCTGCATCAAAACACCACCCAAACCCAACAATGAAGCATCACAGTAAACCTCAAATGGTTCCGACGGACTTGGTAATATCAGAATAGGAGCAGTAGTTAACCTTCTCTTTAACTCTTGGAAACCTTCTTCACATTTTGAGTCCCAAACAAACGCTTGCCCCTTTCTAGTCAACATCGTCAACGGTAACCCCAACTTAGAAAATCCCTCAATGAATTTCCTATAATAACCTGCAAGTCCAAGAAAACTCCTTATCTCAGAAACTGACTTCGGAGCTTCCCACTTAGATACCGCTTCTATCTTAGAAGGATCAACAGCAACACCACCTCTTGAAACCACATGACCAAGAAAACTAACCTCTTCTAACCAAAATTCACACTTGGACAGCTTAGCAAATAACTTCTTTTCTCGTAGAACTCCCAAAACCACTCTCAAATGTTCAACATGCTCTTCTTCAGATTTCGAATACACCAAAATATCGTCAATAAACACCACAACAAACTTGTCTAGGTACGGATGGAAAATCCTATTCATATACTCCATAAATACCCCAGGCGCATTAGTCACACCAAAAGGCATTACAAAATACTCATAATGTCCATACCTTGTTCTGAAAGCAGTCTTCTGAATATCCTCAGTTTTCACACGTATCTGATGATACCCCGATCTCAAATCTATTTTGCTGAACACACTCGCACCAACCAACTGATCCATCAAATCATCAATCCTCGGCAAAGGATACCGATTCTTGATCGTCACTTTATTCAGTTGCCTGTAGTCCACACACAACCTCATAGTACCTTCTTTCTTCTTAACCAATAACACCGGTGCGCCCCACGGTGACACACTCGGACGAATAAATTTCTTATCCAACAGATCTTCCAACTGACTCTTCAATTCAGCTAACTCAACAACAGACATACGGTACGGAGCCATCGACACCGGCCTAGTACCAGGTACCAAATCAATCGAAAACTCAACTTCACGCTCTGGCGGTAATTCATTCACTTCTTCAGGAAACACATCAGGAAAATCACACACCACGGCTAGATCGCAAATCACCAGTTTATCTTTAGCCTCCAAAGTCGCTAACAACATAAACAACTCTGCCCCATCTGCTACTGCCTCATCCACCTGCCTTGCTGATAGAAACAAACTCTTTCCTTCCTCAATCTCAGGAAAGATCACAGTCTTATCAAAACAGTTGATATAAACTCGGTTAAACACCAACCAGTTCATACCCAAGATAACATCAATCTGCACTAGTGGAAGACACACGAGGTCTATCCCAAAGTCTCTACCAAAAATACTCAAAGGACAATTTAAACAAACTGAAGTAGTAGTCACTGAACCCTTCGCAGGAGTATCAATCACCATACTCCCATGCATCTCAGATATCTCTAATTTAAGTTTCACAGCACAATCCAAAGATATAAAGGAATGAGTCGCACCTGTGTCAATAATAGCTACAAGAGGAAAGCCATTAATACAACACGTACCTCTGATCAAACGATCATCTGCAGAAGTCTCAGAACCCGATAAAGCAAAGACCTTGCCTCCCGACTGGTTCTCTTTCTTCGGATTAGGACACTGTGGACTGATATGACCCACCTCTCCACAGTTGAAACAAGTCATAGTCTTCGACCGGCACTCTGCGGCCAAGTGACCACCCTTGCCACACTTGAAACACTTCTTCTCATTACTGGTACACTCATGGAAACGATGTCCAGCCTGACCACATCTGTAACACTTAGCAGGGGCACTGGAGTCTCCCCCACTAGGTCTCCTCATCCCACTCTGTCTCTGGAAACCTTTGCCAGCTGCATACGGCTTCCCACGATCATTCTGATTCTTGCCTTTCCTATCAACCCTTTGCTGATAGCTCTCTGCTCTAGCCTTGGTATCCTGTTCAAAAATCCTGCAACAGTCAACCAAATCAGAAAACACTCTAATCCGCTGATACCCAATAGCCTGCTTGATCTCGGGACGTAACCCGTTCTCAAACTTCACACATTTTGAAAATTCCCCGGTAGCCTCATCATAGGGAGTGTAATACTTCGACAGCTCTGAGAACTTAGCAGCATACTCAGTAACAGACCGATTGCCCTGCTTCAATTCTAAGGACTCTATCTCTTTCTTTCCTCTAACATCCTCTGGAAAGTACTTCCTCAGGAATCTCTCTCTGAACACCGCCCAAGTGATCTCAGCACTCCCAGCAGCTTCCAACTCAGTGCGGGCAGCAACCCACCAATCATCTGCTTCCTCTGACAGCATATGCGTACCGAACCTGACCTTCTGGTTATCGGCACACTCAGTCACTCGGAAGATCCTCTCGATCTCCTTCAACCACTTCTGAGCACCATCTGGATCGTATGCTCCCTTGAACATTGGAGGATTGTTCTTCTGGAACTCACTCAGTTGACGAGCAGCTCCCATCCCCACAACATTCGGATTCCCTCCAAGTACTCCAGCTAGCATACCCAGAGCCTCAGCAATCGCAGCATCGTCTCTACCTCTTCCAGCCATCTCTATTCTGAAAACCCAACAAGCTAAAACAATAAGTACTGATAGGGTTACACAACACCTATCACGTACAGGGGAACAGAATAATTACGACTCGACTCGACCGACTATGCTTTGATACCACTAATGTAACACCCTTCTAAAATACCCCAATAATCAATTAATTCAACAAAATATAAATCAGAGTAGATATGCAATTTAAGGGTGTCACACTTGACACTTCACACCATTCACCTTAATAACTTGTCATGCTCATTTATTAATCAAAAATAAAACATTGCATAATTCGCAGCGGATAGAGATCTAGTCAATCATGCAAACCATGTAATCACATTACATGTAAAACTGTTCAACAACCACAATTGAAAACAAAGTAAACATCCCGTCCCGATGTTACATCTACCAGAGCATGACCCACTAAGGAACTACACTAGACTCCAAGCACTAGCTTCTACTCAATCACTGCTCGTTACCTGAAAACATAGTTGTAAGGGTGAGTTCCTCAATCGATATAATAAGCATTATAAAATATCATGTAATGCTAAGTAAATTAACACATTTCATCACCCTAATCATATCACATATTCAGCAACGGCAACATCAACTCAAAATCATAATCATACTCAACCCAGCACAAAACACACGTATAATATTGGAATACATCCATTCATATTATACGCCATACATATATTATGCAATGAGACTCCATGCATGCGGTACCGACTATTCGTGAACATATAGTTCAACCTCACCGATCAAATCCAGATACGACTACCAAGCTCACTAGTCCCACTCATTTGAGACCTAGTGACTCACATCACTAATTCCTCACCATGGGAATTAGCTACCACCCCAAGGGCTATGCTATGCACGCTAATCACCTAGCATGCAAACATCAACAACAGTCCACAATAATTCACTCACTAATTCCTCACCATGGGAATTAGCTACCACCATAAAGGCCATACTATTCATGCTAAATCACCTAGCATGCAACCATCAACAACAATCTACAATGGACATATACTCACACTCTAAGCCATAAACAGTCCATTCACAATTTGCATACATAACAGATACATTCACAGTATTATGCATACCATCATACATCATCATCATATTTATCACAGAATCATATTCATATCATGCCAAATAATAAATCACAGTATTAGCACACTCTACTAATACCTATATTGCTCAAAACAACGGGAAATAATCCCTACTATATCATACACCAATATAGGCCAATCATCAAATATGTCCACAATATTTAAATATCAAATTTTCACTTTTCCAACAGTGTTAACCGGTTAACGCCCTGGGTTAACCGGTTAACGCAACACAGAACACGCTTCTTGGCACATGTTAACAGTGTTAACCGGTTAACACCCTGGGTTAACCGGTTAACGCAAGACAGACAGCAATATTTCACAATTCATAACAGTGTTAACCGGTTAACACCCTGGGTTAACCGGTTAACGCAAGACAGAAAGCTGTTCCTGCGCTAACACGAAGCAGAATGCAGAATTCTCCGCATTTTCCGCCGTTGGAGGACTTCCGGACCTCCGATTCCAATTCCGTAAAAAGCTACACGTTCGGAAAATCACAACTCACCCAAATATAGATTCAATTACAGCTTTAACATAACTTATTCGTCACAATTTTTCAGCACTCATCATCCCAATTAGGGTCAATTCAACGGCTTATTACTACCCATTACATGTTAACCCATAATACCCATTAAACGACGATAAACCCCCCTTACCTGAGTTAATCCGGCAAATGATTCTTTAGCTTTAAGCTTTTCCCTCCTTCAACCCTTGCTCTCTTGCTCTTCCTCTTTGCCCTTTTTCCACTTTCTGTCGCTTCTCTGGTTTTCACGTGAAAAAAACCCTTTTTACCAATTGGAACTCTTTATATATATATATATTCCAACTTTAGTATTCCAATTTATATTATTCCAATAATAATCCAATTATTTAATTAAATTAATAAATATACTATTAACTTAATTTAAATAATTATCATATTTTATCGGGGTGTTACACAATCTACTGGATGCTCGACCTTTGGAGACTTACTCGCCTGTAGTAGAAGGAGTTAACGTGCTCTTAGGAGAAGAAAAATCAATGAGTTTGTTTGTGTTTTAGGAGTGCTCATGCAAAAAGGAAGTCCTAGACGAAGGAACTGTGCTACCTTAATTGACATGCAAACGAGAGACTATACGAAGCCTAGCAATCCTATGGAGAGACGATCACACCATACAAAACAAACATGCATAAAGTAAACACGCCAACAAGGGGGCTCAAACATACATGGGTAGGGCTTTAGTCAAGAGGGGTCATATCAACCTCGACAAACAAGCCATGGAAAGGTAATCAGATGGGCTCTTAACCACTGGCATTGAACGTCAGGGTGAGCGGATCAAAAGGGTAATGAGGATACAACCTCATAACTCTTAACCCTGGACAGGGTGAGCTCATGACAAAAAGTGGGGATTCAGGAAGATGGAATCCTCTCCACTGACTGACCGGACAAACGATCTTGGGCTTTTGTTCTGAAGCATCGACACGTAGTGTGAGCATAAAGAACGACACACTGAATAACGGGGGATTGACTACCAATCCCTTTTATCCGTCAATTTCCTCTTCATGGAGATCTTTGGCACTGGTGCCTCTTCTTGGAGGTCTTTGAGTACAAAAGTAAACACACAAAACATTGCCTCCTATCGAGGTCTTCCGGCTAAGAAAGCAGTAAAATGCGGGAAAGACGTAAAAGGGATCAAGAGATCTACCACACGGATAAAAATCCGAAGTAATAACAACTAAAGAAGCACGAAACCCGGTGATCTCTCAAGCTAGCACCATCAAAGAAAACAAGTCAGCACAGTAATCGGAATAAATCTCCAAATGGTATCCCACAAATAAAGTGGAATACCAAGCAAGCTATCTCTTCAAGATTCATGTGAGCCCTCACAAAAACTCAACAAACATGTTAGAATAACAAAATGGGGTGCAATCAAGGGTTGCACCAAACAGAAGAATCATAGCAACCACATGAGTCATGCTATTAAAGTTCACAAAAAGCTCACAAAAAACAACCAAGGACAGGAGGCCTAAACCTCTTGTCAAACAAATGCATCAAAAGGATATCAAAACTCAAAGTCAGGGGGCAAGGATCCACACATCAAGACATGACATACATACCAAAACATGTGCCCGGATGCAATAGAGAGCGTGTCATAACAAACACAAAACAGATTAGAGAGCAAACAGAAAAAAAACAGCTACTGTCGCGATCGCTACTGCTTCGCTTAGCGAAGGCTTAGCGAAGCTTCGCTGCAGGCTCGCCTAGCGAAGGTGCTAGCGAATGCCTGCGGGTTCTGGGTTCTTCTCTGATAACAGTACGATTTCAGTAACCCCAAATCCTATGGTACACATTTCAGAAATTAAACGATTCAACATTCAAGGTATTGTTCTACACATTCATGCACATCTAAACCCACATGTGAAACCTAACGATACCCACTCTTCCAAATCCACCCATAATGCCTCATACATTCAGAGATTTCAAATTGAAAGCATAAAGTAGTGAAAATAGGGCAAACCTGATTGGAGAGATCGATTGAAATTGAGTTGCCCGGTTCAGTTTGCAGAGCAATCTTAGGGTTTATATGAGATGGAGTTGGTAGAGGTGATTTTGTGCCAGTGAGTTCTTCAGTGTTTTCAGCTTTCACCACTTCCAGCTCTATTCTTCTTAGGGTTCTTTGTTCTACTGAAATTTTAGAATTTATAACCTGATTTTCGTGGCTTTGTGGGCTCAAAAATGAGAGCAACTCAAGCCCATGACTTTTTGTTATATTATTTTTTTTCAAAAAACGCGTGAGCTTCGCCTAGCGAGCATGACAGTTCAGATTCGCTAGGCGAACCACGCTGCTCGCCTAGCGAGCATGACAACTCAGGAACAGGCTTTTGCTCCTTCACAAAAGTGCACAATCATATTTAAACACCCTGCAGGAAACTGATATCTCATGTCAAGACAACACTCTTGACAACTTGTGATAACTCTAGGTTTTACAAAAATTGATGCCAACACATAGAACTAACAAACTCCCCCTTTTGCAAATTTTGGCTAAAACATACATCAGATCATATATTTCACAAGAAAAGTATCACAGTATCAGTTCAACAACAGAAGTAAACAAACACACATTACTAGCAAAAATAGCAACTAGTAAACACATATTAAACACACATGCGCTTGTGCTCAGAACACACCACCTCCTCCTCCAGCTAGCACTAGTCTGCTCAACACAGACATAACACTTCCCCATCTAACATCACCTTCAACATCACCTGTAATAAATAGATCATCTCCAACATCATCTGTAACATCATCTGTATCATACAGATCATCTCCAACATCATCTGTAACATCATCTGTATCATACAGATCATCTCCAACATCATCTGTAACATCATCTCTCCAACATCATCTGTAACATCATCTATTGCATAACATATATACTTCTCCCCCTTTTTAGCCAAAAGAGACCAAAGAGACAAAATAAATGTCTATTTAGTCAAACAGAATGTCAAAGGTTAAGTGTTACAGATCCAAGAACATACACAACTTTAAACAAGTTGAGATGAAATCCAGAAAATCCAAAAAAATACATATCAAAGCAGCAGAATATGACTGCCAAAAAAAGAACAGAACATCCATCACAGCAAAAAAAAACCACATTAGAAGAATGGGGGCCAACTTCAAAAAGGGCTATTCAAAGGAGCTTAAGTTTACATCTTCATCAGCATCAGAAACAGAATTGCCACTTGTCTCATCTTTAGTTGCAGACCTCTCACTAGAGGTTTGGGCTTCTGCTTCCTTGGCCTGTCCAATATTCTCTCTTTCAGCTTGCAATCAAAGCCTCCAACGCTTCTTTTCTGGTTGTTGCTACCCTTATCCCTGTATCCAATTATTTACAAGTTTCCTTCAGCTCAGTAATAAAACCACCTTTTGAGGCTGGCTTTTTCACAGCATATGTCATGACAATGTCTTCGACATGGCTGCCTTCAAACAATTTGTGGTGTACTGATAGAGGAGGTTTTCTTCTACTTGGAAGGTCATTGGTACTCAGAATCCCATGGTTTTGACTCAGGATAATCCCACAAATCATTGAGGGAAAAGCTATAGGCAGCTTTACTGCATTTGTAGAAGCATGTTTGACAATTTGTTCAAACATAAGTCTACCATAATCAAATTTCAGCTTGGTTCCAACAGCAAAGATAAATTTTCCAAGGGCATTTGAAATTGTGGAAATGTGGTTGGTAGGTACCCAATTTGCAGACCCTATCTTATGCAATATGGCATACTTAACAGTCAACTTCCTAGTAGGGAGATGCTTTTTACTAGGCCACTCCTTTACCTGTCTTGCTGTAATTTCTCTATAGACCTCATTGTCTGTGGCTTCCAATTCACAAGCACCTTCTGTACCTCTTCCCAGAAACTTGTTAATCACAGTGGGAGAAAATGTGATACATTTCCCTCTTACAAACACTTTACAAAATTCCTTGCTGTTTTTATCAGCAATATCTTCAGGAATGTTGACAACGAATTCCTTAACCAATCCTTCATAACACTGAGATAACCCAGCCACAGTCTTCATTAATCCATCATTTTTAATTAGGTCCATGAACTCTTTGACTTCAACAACATCCTTGCCTAACTCTCTCTCTACATTCACCCTTCTTTAGATCACAAACTTCCATTTTGTTGCTCCATCTTCAAGATGGAAAAAGATATTGTCCAAGTGTACAACAACAACTTTCATAGGGGACTTCCTAACAGTTGTCCTCTTCACAGGGGAGATGTCAGGGACATCTTCTTCAACATCTTCATCAGACTCAGAAACTTCTCTCACCTTCCTCTTATTCACATCAACTTTGCTCCAAGATTTTGAGGGACCTACACCAATAGTCTTCTTAGCAATTTTGGCTGACATCATTTCAGCCACAGACCTACCTTTTCTAGTCTTCATCCTCTTAGCCACACTAGGCTTTAAGTGATGAAGTAAGCTATCATCTTGATCATCCGACCTATCATCCTCTAGGTAAATCACATTGTTTGCAGAATCATGCTTCTCAGAATGTGAAGCATTGGCAGTTGTAGATGTCACAGATTTTTTACCAGACACAGTTTGCCCTAAAGAGCACAAACCTTCAGCAGCCATATCCTTTTCAGATCTAGAGGAATCATCATCCTTCTCACTATGAGGTTCAACCTCAGGAGAGGGGTACATTCTAGATAGAGGAGTAGAAACTCCCTTCATAGAATGTCATTCATTGAGGATTCTAGTGACTAGGTTTCTTATGACGCGATCAGTGTGGTGCATGTCGTCCTTAGAACTAGTGGCATGAATAGAGCTAGAAGGGATACTAGAGTTGTTACCTTGAGTGGGGCATGCAGAAGTAGATGCATCCATGGGATGGTTTGAGTCAGGAGCTTCACCTGGAATAACAGACAGGGGAATCACATCCAAAATTTCTTCATCAAGAAAGTCCATTGAAGGCGTTCTATCCTTGTGAGTAGGCTTAGTAGTTTTTGAACCAGATGGTGTTTGATGTTGTGACATCTTGTTGTTTTTGTGGAAAGGTATCAGTTTCCCTAGCAGAGGAGTTTGAGAAAGACACATGGAGTTGGAAGTGTTTGAGTAGAGGTTGCGTGTGAAAAGGTAATAGATGGTATTTCTAATACTAGGTGATGATTTACCATAAATGGGGCGCTTTATTTTAAGTAAGCAGACAATAATTTGATTACCTTTTCCACTCCAAATTAATTGCTACAAATTCTCATAAATACAAATCCCTAGTTTCCCTCTTAGAAATTCAAATTGATTTGCATCCAAGGCCTTTGTAAAAATACCAGCTAACTGCATCTCAGTAGCAACATGCTCTAGGGCTATAATTTTATCTTCCACTAGTTCTCTAATAAAATGATGACGGATATCAATATGTTTTGTCCTGCTGTGCTGAATAGGATTCTTAGAAATATTTATAGCACTCAGGTTGTCACAGTACAATGTCATGACATCTTGCGTGACATTGTATTTAGTCAGCATCTGTTTCATCCATACCAGTTGAGAACAACTACTTCCAACTGCTATGTATTCAGCTTCAGCAGTGGACAGAGACACACAATTTTGTTTCTTACTAAACCATGATATTAAGTTGTTCCCCGAGAAGAAGCATCCTCCTGATGTGCTTTTCCTATCACCAGTGCTTCTAGCCCAATCAACATCACAGTATCCAGTCAGCACAGATCCAGATCCATGAGTGTATAGCATCCCATAATCACTAGTGCCATTGACATATTTCAGGATCCTTTTCACTTGGTTTATGTAACTCACATTTGGTTCAGCTTGATATCTAGCACATCCACCTACAACAAAGGCAATATCAGGTCTGCTTGTTGTGAGATATAGCAGACTCCCTATCATGCTTCTGTAGAGACTTTGATCCACACTGACACCATTTTCATCTTTAGAGACTTTCAGATGAGTAGGAGCAGGTGTCCTTTTGTGACTTGCATTCTCCATGCCAAACTTCTTAACAATATTTTTGGCATATTTTCTTTGAGATAGAAAGATAGAATCTTCCATCTGCTTAACTTGTAGCCCAAGAAAATAGGTTAGTTCTCCAACAAGGCTCATTTCAAATTCAGACTGTATTTGTTTAACAAAATGTTCAACCATCTTATTTGACATCCCACCAAACACACTATCATCCACATATATCTGAGCCACCATGAGTTTTCCTCCTTCATTTTTGACAAATAAGGTCTTATCAATGCCTCCCTTCTTGTATCCATTGTCAATGAGAAACACTGTGAGTCTATCATACCAAGCCCTAGGAGCTTGTTTCAACCCATACAGGGCTTTCCTCAACTTATACACATGCTTTGGAAGATTTGGGTCTGTAAACCCTTTCGGTTGTTCAAGATACACTTCCTCATTTAAGTAACCATTCAAGAAGTCACTTTTTACATCCATTTGGAATAGTTTAAACTTCAGAATACATGTTACTCTAAGCAGTAGTCTAATAGACTCCAGGCGAGCTACAGGGGCAAATGTTTCATCAAAGTCAACTCCTTCAACTTGAGTGTATCCTTGTGCTACCAATCTTGCTTTATTTTTAGTAACCACCCCTTGTTCATCAGATTTATTCTTGTAAACCCACTTTGTTCCAATAACATTTATTCCTTCAGGTCTTGGAACCAATTCCCATACTTCATTTCTCTTGAATTGGCCTAACTCTTCCTGCATGGCATTGATCCAGAATTCATTAGTTAAGGCTTCTTTGACATTTTTAGGCTCAATCTTGGACACAAAACAACCATGTGATATCACTTCCCTTGATCTAGTGGTGACCCCTTTATTTGGGTCTCCTATAATGAGATCTTTCGGATGATCCTTCTGAATTCTGATAGAGGGTCCCTTATTAATTTTATCAGCTTCAGGTTCAGCTTGAGTGGGTTCACTCTCATTACTTTTGTCTAGGAGATCAGCTTGGGTATCATTTAGAGATGTCTCAACATCGTCTGCGACATCAGTCTGTTGATCATCAACAACAACATTGATAGATTCCATCATTACTTTTGTTCTGGAATTAAAGACCCTAAATGCTCTGTTGTTTGTTGAGTAACCCAGATATATTCCTTCATCACTCTTGGGATCCATCTTCCTTCTTTGTTCACGATCAATCAGGATATAACATTTACTACCAAACACATGGAAGTATTTGACAATAGGTCTTCTTCCTTTCCAAACTTCATATAAAGTAGTTAGAGTCCCTTTCTTCAAGGTTACTCTGTTGTGAACATAGCAGGCTGTGTTCATAGCTTCAGCCCAGAAGTGGTAGGGCAACTTCTTAGCATGAATCATAGCTTTGGAAGATTCTTGGAGAGTTCTATTTTTCCTTTCTACCATACCATTTTGCTAAGGGGTAATGGGAGATGAGAACTCATGACTAATTCCTTCAGATGAACAGAATCCAGTAAATTTACTGTTCTTAAATTCTTTCCCATGATCACTTCTGATTCTGATAACCTGACTTTCTTTTTCTCTTTGAAGTCTTAGGCAAAGATCTTTGAATACCTCAAATACATCAGATTTTTCCCTTATAAAGTTTACCTAGGTGTATCTAGAGAAGTCATCCACCACCACATAAGCATACTTTTTCCCACCAAGACTTTCCACCTGCATAGGTCCCATCAAGTCCATGTGGAGAAGTTCCAGCACTCTGGATGTAGTGTCATTTTTGATCTTCTGATGTGACATCTTTGTCTGCTTTCCAATATGACACTCCCCACAAACTCTTCCTTCATCAATCTTTAATTTTGGGATTCCTCTGACAGCTTCAACATATATAATCCTCTTCATTCCTTTAAGATGCAGATGGCCCAGTTTTTGATGCCATAGTTTCACTTCTTCTTCTTTGGCTAGAGTACACATTGATGAATAACCAGTTTCTTAAGAACTCCACATATAGCAGTTGTCCTTAGACCCGACTCCTTTCATGATCACTTCATTTTTTTATTAGTAATCAGACATTCAGTTTTTGTGAAGTTTACATTTAGACCTTGGTCATACAGTTGACTGATGCTGATTAGGTTTGCAGTCAGTCCTTTAACAAGTAGCACATTATCAAGGTTAGAGACTCCAGGGAAGTTTAGCTTTTCAATCCCCTTTATTTCACCCTTTGCTCTATCACCAAAGGTTACATAGCTGGTGGCATGAGGATGAAGGTCAACTAGTAGGTTTTTGCTTCCAGTCATGTGTCTGGAGCATCCACTGTCAAAATACCAGTCTTCTTTGGATGAACCTCTAAAGGAAGTGTGAGCTATCAAGTTAGTAGCATCAGTCCTAGGAACCCACTGTTTTCTGTTAACAAGGATGTGGTGTTAGGGTCTAGGTTGATGATGAGAAGGACTAGGAAGCCATATAACGTAAAGCATAATGGTTTTATGTGGCCAAATTTTCCACAGTAATGACATCTCCATCTTTGGTGTTTTCCTTTATGTTGTCTTTCCTTGTGATGTTGTGACACATGATGTGACATCTTTGGTTTGCTACCAATGTGACTACACTCAGGAGTGGATTCATTGAACCCAAGGCCAGACTTGTCTCCTGCCATTTTTCCAGTTTGGAGGATTTTGTCGTAGGTGTCAGATCCACTGTTTAGCATTCTGACATACTTTGTCATCTCATCCAGTTTGGAGTTCAAGAACACGGCTTCAATCTTCAACTTAGAAATGGTTTCCAAGTGTTCTGTCTTCTCATCCTCTAGTTGTGTTATCAATTTCTTCTGATTTTCCACTTGTTGACAATCTTCTTCACTTTTGTAACACAACTTTCTGTAGGTCGTGGCTAACTCATCAAAGGTTACTTCATCATCACTTGAGTCTTCATCAGAACCCCATCTTCCAGTCAAGGCAGTCACAAGATTGGCAGACTCTCCTTCTGTTTCACTTTCATCAGACCAAGTAGCAGCAATACTTTTCTTCTGTTTCTTGAGGTAGGTCCCACATTCAGCTCTAATGTGTCCATACCCATCACATTCATGGCACTGAACTCCTTTTCCTTGTTTGGACTTTTCATCAGATTTTGTTCTTCTTCCAGCATCATTGGACCTACTAATGTCAGATGAGTTGTTCTTGACATTAGACTTTGACCTTACATCCATCCTTTTCAGGAGTTTGTTGAACTGTCTCCCCAGTAATGCTACATCATTTTCCAGATCTTCATCAGTATCTTGGCGACTTTCTTCCTCTTTCTCTTCAGTGTTTGACATGAAGGCTATGCTTTTGGCTTTCTTTTCAGATCCATCACTCATTCCCAACTCAAATGTTTGGAGGGATCCAATTAGCTCATCCACTCTCATATTGCAGATGTCTTGAGACTCTTCTATGAATGTCACTTTCATGGCAAATCTCTTGGGAAGTGACCTGAGAATTTTCCTCACTAGTTTTTCATCTGACATCTTCTCACCCAGGGCTCCTGAGGCATTAGCAATTTCAAGGATATTCATATGGAAGTCATGAATATTTTCATCTTCTTTCATCCTCAAATTTTCAAACTTGGTAGTAAGCAGCTGCAATCTAGATATCTTTACTCTAGAGGTACCTTCATGAGTGGTTTTGAGAATGTTCCAAGCATCTTTAGCCACCTCATAGTTGTTCACCAGTCTGAAGATGTTCTTATCAACCCCATTGAATATAGCATTCAATGCTTTAGAGTTCCCAAGGGCTAGTTCATTCTCCTCCTTGGTCCATTCTTCCTCAGCCTTCTTATCAGTTATAACTTCTCCTTCCTTAGTAATAACGGGATGTTCCCAGCCTGTTAGAACAGCCTTTCAAGCCTTATTATCCAAAGATTTCAGGAAGGCTACCATTCGAGGTTTCCGGTAGTCATAGTTAGATCCATCCAGAATTGGTGGTCTGTGAACAGATCCTCCGTCTCTATCCATAGTACCAGAAAATAACGTCCCAAGATCTCACCCAGAACCAGAGCAGAATGCCTGCTCTGATACCTATTGAAATTCTGGTATCAGATATGAGATGTCGAAGGTAATGTCACGACATTAATATCTGAATAATATAAACAGGATAAAGGATAAAGAAACAATAGTACAAGTGAAACAAGCAATTGTTAACCCAGTTCGGTGCAAACTCACCTACGTCTGGGGGCTACCAAGCCAGGAAGGAAATCCACTAAATAGAATTAGTTCAAAGACTCTCAGTAAACAACTTCAAGTTACAGTCTTTTCACCTAATCTCTACCCGTGTGACTTCTATCTAAGAACTCTTAGATAAGAGACCCTACTCACTCCCTCTCAATCACAACAGTGATGTAAAAAGAATATTACAAATAAAGAAGACACTCTTCAAGAACACATACTCGATCTTGCTTAAAAGCTTCAACCAAGTAGACACACACTCATGCTTCAAAGCTTAGAGTGGACAAAATTCCAACACAAAAGTCAGTCCAATTCAATCATCAATAGGATAAATGAATGGCTCAAAATACATAAGCTCACACAAGACTAAAACCCTTATTCTCTCTCACTATTTCATTCGTTTTCTTGTCTGTTAAAACCAGGTTTCCATGCCCTTTATATAGAAGCTTTTGAATGGGACTTGACATCATAAAACCCTAAAACTATTTTCCATTCATATCTTCTTATTCACGATAGCTGATCATATCTTTTTGGAAAATAAATCAATCTGATTTTAATTCAGAATAGTGTGTTCAATCTCCACATCAATCACACACAGATTAGCATGAAAAGCACAATCATAAGATACATAACATTCAGACTGAATGTTCTGTATACACATGTCTTAACATCGGGTCTGACATCTCAGCTAATTCCTACACAATCATATTTAAACACCCTGTAGGAAACTGATATCTCATGTCAAGACAAAACTCATGACAACTTGTGATAACTCTAGGTTTTACAAAAATTGATGCCAACACATAGAACTAACAGATATCCAAAAACCTAGCATATTATCTTTCTTTGTCTTTCTTGGTAGGACCATGCATATATGGAAAATGTTGTACCGATGAATTTGTCATCTTTCCTTTCACTTTCCTCATTTTATGATTTTCCATATTCCGCTCCTCATTCATTTTTTCTTCACTTTCTTCTTTTTTATTTTTATCATTTTCAACTAATTCTTCCTATTTATTTTCTTCTTCTACTTCCTTCTCACTCTTTTCTTTTTCCTACTCTAGTTTTTATTTTGTATCAACAACCACTTGCTACGTTTGAGAATTTTCATCAAATCCACTGTTAATCACTCTTCCACTCCTGATTGTGATTAATTTGCACTCCTCCTTTGGATTTGGTTGAGTGTTGGCGGTAAACTTTCCTCCTTGTTTTCCAGCCAGTTGCTTTGCTATTTGCCCTAATTGCGTTTCAAGGTTCTTGATCGGTGCATCCATATTTTTTTATTAGTAATGGATAACTGGATAAACTGATTCAAGGTGTTTTCTAGCTTGGATGTTCTATCTTGTTGAGGTTTATTCTGGTTGTAGCTTTGATACATATTGGACGGTCCCATTTCTTATCTCAAACTCTGGCCATAGTTAGCATTATTTCGTCACTGATAACCCTAATTACTTTGATATGTTCCTTGCCTTTGCTGATTCCCCGTGTAGATTACTTCATTGGATGGGGGACAGAAACCGGTTGGGTGATCACTAGTGAAAAGTCATCAAAAAGTCACTTGTGAGGGTTTACTCAGTACATATTGCATTTCCTTTGAGTTGTCGCTGAAGCTTTGATAATTGCTTGGTGAATTCTTCCATGATTTTAGTGAGTAACTTGTTCTGAGCCAGGATTGGTTTGTTTCTTCCCTATTCAATTATTCCATATTTCCTTTGTGAAAAACCTCTATTATATTGCACCTGATGATTGTTAAGTTCCATTTAATCAATAATAGATATTGCATCCTCCACACTCTTGTCCATTAAATAACCACCTATAGTTGCATCTAATAGAAGCTTTGGTTGCGGTTGAAGTCCATTGCAGAAATTATGAATATGCGTGAGATCATCGAAACCATGATTTGGACATTTATGTAACATGGACTTGTAATGCTCCCATGCTTCACAAAGTGTTATTATTGAACCTTGAGCAAATACAATAATAATTATCTTGGCATCCATGAATTTGTCATGTGGGAAGAACCAATTAAGAAACTTTTCCTCAAATGAATTCCAATTGGTCATAATCTGAATCGATTGGTCTAGATACCAATCTTTTGCCTTACCGATAAAGGAATGTAGAAATAATATCATAAACACATCTTCTTCTTCTATTTCAGATGCTCCAAGGGTACCGACAAGCTTGCAAAATTTGGTAAGATGGGTATATGGATCTTCATGACCAAGTCCAGCAAAGAGATTCACGTAAATGATTTAAAGAAATCTAGTCTTCATATCATCTTGTCTGGTATTGATTGGATATCTAACAATGTGCACCAATTGTCTTGGGATGTTATGACACGACATTAGCCTTTCCTATTTAACCTGAACCTTCTCATCTATAACTTGTTCACCCTCTGGTTTTGCAGCCATAACTTTCTCTTGTTGAGGAGATGTTAAAGAAATTAAAGTAGAAGTTCCCTCTTGTTGATTCCTTAACTTGGCTAGTTTTTTGTGTTTCCTTGTTTTGCTATTGTTTCTTCGAGTAGTTCTTTCGATCTCAGGATCAAAAAGCAATTGATTTTCCGGTGTTTTACCTTGCATAAATAGAACTCACAAACCTAACCAACACAAGTGAGTAACATGATGGGTAAAAATAGATGTATACACAATATCAACAATTCCAAAATTTCTTAAAAATATATAAATTATTGAAATACAAGTAATATATAAACACCGGTCCCCGACAACGGTGCCATTTTGATGTTCAGTAATAAAAAGTAAATATTGTTTGTATCGTATCCATATGGACTAGTGCGACATCACTTCTGTTCAACAGTTAATAGGGTTTTAAGTGAAGGGTTTAAAGGATATTCGATTGCGAAAATTAAAGAAAGGTAAAAATGGTGAATGTTTAAGAAAATGAACAGATAGATAAGCTTGTCGGGATTAGATTTCATTAGCCTATATCACATGTATTCTCTTGATTGGTATTATGAACCCTAATTATTAATCGTTATTATCATGTATCGCTCACCGAAATCGTTTATGTCTAAACAATGGCGAGGGTTCTAACATATTGTTTAATTTACAATCTCTCAGCCTACTAATCAATACGGTAGCATTAAGAATCGATACAAGGAGTGATTATCAAATCCAAGTCTATGTCTAGAATTTAGCTTCTGATAGATGATAATCTTAAGTCGGGATTCAAAAATTATTTCTCAACAATGATTCAAATCCATAGAAATAATATGTAAATGAAGATAACATTAATATTGATTCATAGATATTTCACTCAACAATGATCATAAGAAATACATACGATTACGGTTAACTACGTCTAATCCCAACAAAAGAGGAGTTAACTACTCATGGTAGCTCGATTTAGTTAGAATACTACAGACGTTAGATATATGGCGAACGGAATAAAGTTGCATTACAAAAACAAATCAAAATAAAATAATTGTCACAATCCATGACAAATGGATTTCAAATTAGTAAAACACATTATGATGAAAATCAAAATATGTTATCCTTGCTTCAGAACTAATCACAACAAACAATACCTAGAAATCAAGTATCAAATAACATATTCGATATCAAATAATAAAGTTATAACTTTGAATCAAAGTGATATGAAAATTTATTTCCAAAGAATACAAATTAAACAAAATTAACTAAAGTAAAGTGAGGGTTTAAGAAAAATAATTATAAGTCAAAGGACATACCACAAGGATCTTGACACGGCAGAGTGTGACAAGCGGAAGCAAGCATCGATTCTAATTCGTTTGAAACCTAAAAGAAAGGGATTACGTTTGTGATTATTCAAAACTGATTTACAGAAAGTTTTTGATTGATTGAGAGAAGAACTGAGAGAGTGTTGAATTATAATTCCTTGTGTCGAAGCAGGTTGCTCGATAGAACAATGATGTGTCAAATAGCCTAGTGTTTTTAGTTATATTAGTGTGTCAAAGTGTCGAAGCATGTTGCTTCACACAAGTTTTCAACTTAGGCCTATTTTTAGTAGTGTTAACTATTTTAGGCTTTTATAGTTTTGGGCTTTGGCTTAGGGAGTAAGCTAACCTAAATCTATAAATAGAGGGAGTAAACCAGATATTTAATATAACTCATAACATTGTATTCACAAAATTTTGTAGTTGCAAAGTGAATAAAGAAGTTTTTCACAGGTTGTGGGCAGAGAGAATTTTTTTTTGCAGAAAATATTTTTCTTCTTCTCCAACGTTCTTTTCTTTCTTTCTCAATCGTTCTTTTCTTTTCATTGTCATTACATGGTTGATAAAAATCGTGTTCATCAAGATTGATAGAAAATATCCATAGGTTGTGGTGGATTTACAACATTTAGTATCTAGAGGTCCAGTTTGAGCGATTCGTGGGAAGAAAATCACGATGGTAATGAATCATCCAAATGGGCATTTTCCAGCGAATCTTCAGATTCTCAAGAACAATAATTTTGAGAATTGGTGAAAGCATATGAAGGTTGTGTTCTGTTATCAAGATCTTTGGGATCTTGTGAAGAAAGGAGTAACAACGCTTGCAGAAAACACGACGGATTAAGAAAGGGTTACACATAAAGAACTGAAAAAGAAAGATTATAAAGCTCTCTTTATAATCCATCAATATGTTGATCGAGATAACTTTGAAAATGTTAGTGATGTAGATTCAACAAAATAAGCATGGGAAATTTTGGAGAAATCGTTTGGAGGTGCGGTGAAGGTGAAAGAGGTGAGGTTACAAACTCATAAAAGGACGTATGAATTGCTTCAGATGGAAGACAATGAAAGCATAACTGATTTCTTCACTAAGGTTATGAAACTGGTGAATCAAATCAAGGTATGTGGAGAAGTGTTGACATCAAGATCTATTGTTGGAAATATCTTAAGGTCGTTGGCTCCAAAGTCCGACCACATGGTAGTAGCCATAAAAGAGTCGAAAGATTTGTTAAAACTGACAAAGTAAGAGCTTCAAGGGACGCTTGAATCTCATGAGAAAAGAATGGTTGAAAGATATGCAGAAAAGTTGAAGAGTGATGTGGCTTTGTAAGCGCAATCAATAAAATAAAGGAAAGACAAAGGAAGGTGGAATGGCAACAAAGGCAGAAGAGGCTACAAAAATTAGACTGGTCGAACTTAGCAAGAAGGAAATTGGTCGAATTAGAGAAAACCCTTGAACCAATGCAACCAAGGAGGTGGTGTTGCAGGTAGAGGAAAAGATGATGGTCAAAAGCCAGACAAGAGTCACATTAAGTGTTACAATTGTCAGAAGCATGGCCAATATTCTAGTGATTGTCCAGAAAGGAAGAAGAATCAACAAAATTATGCAAAGCTGGCGAAACATGAAGAAAATGAGATGTTATTGATGGTTACAATGAGAGATGAAGAGAGATTCAAGGACCCGTGGTACTTGGACTCAGGATTCTCATCACACATGTCTGAAAGGAAAGATTGGTTTATAAACATAAATCCTTCAATGAAGAACATGGTGAAATTTGCAAATGACAACACTCTAGCAACTGAAGGTGTTGGTGATGTTCTGGTAATGAGGAAAGATGGCAAGAGGTAAGTAATTTCAAATATGTAGTACATACCAGGCATGAAGATCAATTTGCTTAGCATAGCGCAGTTAGTCGAAAATAACTATAAGGTGTCGATCGAAAATAAGATTATGAGATTTCTCGACTCAAATGGAAGGTTGTTCATGAAGGCTCCAATGTCTCAGAATAGAACCTTCAAGATTGAGCTTAATATGGTGGTGCATATGTCCCTTGTAACAACAGCCAACATAGATGAATGGATCTAGAATTATAGACTTGTACATCTCAATTTCAAAGACATCGTAGATTTGAAGAGAAGAAATATGGTTTCAGGATTACCAAAAATCGACATTCCAAACTAAGTGTGTGAAGAATGTGTGCAGGCGAAGCAGGACAAGAACAACTTCAGTAAGGATGTAGAAACCAGGTCGAAGGCAATTCTTAAAGTCATATACTCTGATGTATGTGGTCCTATCCAGATGGATTAGATTGGAGGTAACTGATACTTTGTTATATTCATAGATGATTTCAGTCAAAAACTTTGGACTGACCTGATCAAGAAGAAAAGTGAAGTAATTGAGGTATTTGTTAGAACAAGATTTTGACTCTACAATTTATCCTTAAGTTTTGATGATAACAAAGGATGAAACATTTTGGTACCCCGACAAAATTCTCTAAGTGTGCAGGGCTCTAATGATTAATGCATCTGAAGAAACAAAGTCTAAGCGTTAAGCAAGTCTAGAACAACTGAACTAAAAGCTAAAGACGTCACTCTGATGACTTAAGGCTCTGACCTCCTAAATCTGAAAGATCTCTCATCTGAAGTCTCTAAGGCTCACTACATCTGAGGAACGTAAAGTCAAAGATTAATCAAGAGCTTCTAATGAAAACAATAGGCAACCATCTGAAGAATACAATATGTGAGTGAAGTATCTGAACTCCACACACTCTGATTCTCGCTTATCAGATCAAATCAAGACTTAACAACGAAGCATTCCAAAATAGTATGAGCCTATATATGGAGAAAATTAAATACTCTCCTAAACTTCTATGGAAAGGAAAACAAACTTAATGATAATTAAGTCCCATCATTGGCAAGATATCAACATCAATGCCTCATCCAATGGTATCATCTTCAAGCACTATAAAAAGGTCCAACCATCATCATACCAATATACGAAATTATTCAATAAGAATTCTGCTCATCAAAAGTCATATACTCACCAATTCTCGCTTCACATTTTCACACGAGTTTTTGCTCATTAGTGTGAGATTAAATTGTTTTTACTGTGTTCATTTTTGCTTACCTAGAAGCATCAAACACCTTCTTGTATTTCTATAATATTTGTTGTAATATTTCCTCAAGTGACTTGTGAAGTCTGTAGACTTGAGAGGGCTTTGCACTCTTAGAAGTTGTTGTAATCTGTCAAGATTAGTGGATTAAGTCCTTGTTGAAGGCAAAATCACCTTGGTAGGGTGGACTGGAGTAGCTTTGAATTTCAAGCGAACCAAGATAACTTCTGCGTTGTTTGTCTTTAAACTGTATGTATAGAAACTCCAAAAGTTTTTATTGTTTGTCAAAAACAATTCAAACCCCCCTTTCTTGTTTTTCTCTATCTTCAATTGGTATCAGAGCTTTGGCTCTGTTATTGATTTTCAATTCAAACACTTAACAGTGTAGAGAGATCCAGCGTGAGAAAAACATCATGACTACCACCAATGAAAGAGATAGCTACAACGCCAAACCTCCAATCTTTAATGGAGAGAATTTTGATTATTGGAAGGACAGAATCTAAAGCTTCTTCCTAGGCTATAACGCTGACTTATGGGACATGGTTACAAATGGTTATGAACCATATGTATCTACTCTTGGAGTTGTCATTGCTAGGAACAAAATGAGTGATGATCAGAAGCGAGACTTTAAAAATCATCATAAGCTTGAACGATTTTGTTGAATGCCATATCCTACAATGAATATGAAAAGATCACCAACAGGGAAAAAACTAAAGAAATATTTGAATCCCTAAAGATGACTCATGAAGGCAACAATCAAGTCAAAGAAACTAAGGCTCTGACCTTAATCCAAAAATATGAAGCCTTCAGAATGGAGGACGATGAAGCTGTAGAGGTAATGTTTTCTAGATTTCAAACTTTAATTGTAGGACTCAAGGTTCTGGACAAGGCCTACACAACTGCATATCATGTCAAAAAGATTATCAGGAGTCTACCAAAGAATTGGAGACCGATGGTTACTGCCTTAAAGCTATTAAAGGATCTGAACAATATAAGCTTGGAAGAACTCATTATCTCTCTTAGGAGACATGAGATAGAGTTAGAGGATGACGAAACTCAAAAGAAAAGCAAATTAGTGGCTCTGAAGTCCAGACCAGAAAGATGCAAGCCAGAAAGAAACAGAGCACTTCAAGCTGAAGAAGAAGATGATGATTTTGAAAAAGATGACTCTGATGACGAAGAAGAGTTGTCTCTTTTATCCAGAAGAGACCAACAACTTTGGAGAAAAAGGAATAACAACTTCAGGAAACCTAGACAAAAGGGAGATCGTTCAGAATCTACTTCCAGAAGCAGGCCAAGCAAAGAGGTAACTTGCTATGAATGTAAAGAACCAGGACACTACAGAAACGAATGTCCCAAGCTCAAGAAAGATAGTTCCAGAAAAGAAGGATTCAAGAAGAACTCCTTCAAAACTAAGAAGGGACTCATGGATACCTGGGATGACTCTGAATTTGATGTCTCGGAATCAGACTCTGAACTAGAACAGGCAAATGTCGCATTCATGGCTACCACATCTGGAAGTACATTTAAAAAGGAATCTGACTTTGAAGAGATATCCTGTGCAGCAGAGTTAAAACACCAATCATGGTACCTGGACTCTGGATGCTCGCAACACATGACGAAAAGAAAGCATATGTTCCAAAGCCTAGAACTTAAAGATGTTGGCTTTGTAGGATTTGGAGGAAATCAGAAAGGAAGAATCAGAGGATCTGGAACGGTTGTGAGAAAAAGGCTAAAGAATCTGAAGAAGCAGAAAAGAGAACTTCAGAAGCTCCTAAAGTCACTTTAAATCAGAAAATGAGGAGAACCAGACAAAATGTATCTGAAGAATTGATTCTGGGAAACAAAGATGAACCTGTCAGAACAAGATCAACATTCAAGGGATCTGAAGAAACGCTTATGTGACTAGTGTCTCTAATAGAGCCAACATCTTGTGAAGAAGCACTTCAAGACAAAGAATGGATTCTGGAAATGAAAGAAGAACTTGATCAATTTGCAAAGAACGATGTCTGGGATCTTGTACCAAAACCCAAGGGAACCTATGTAATTGGAACCAAATGGGTATACAGAAACAAACTAAATGAAAAGGGTGAAGTGGTAAAAAACAAATCACGACTGATAGCACAAGGTTATAGTCAACAAGAAGGTATTGACTATAAAGAAACCTTTGCTCCAATCGCCAGGTTAGAATCTATTCGCTTACTTGTATCATTTGCTGTAAATTATTCCATCAAACTATATCAGATGGATGTCAAGAGTGCATTTTTGAATGGATATATTTATGAATAAGTGTATGTTCATCAGTGTAGCGGTGTATTCATCGCCTTTAGATTTATTGACTAAATCAAAAGCAAAGCATACAAAGATAGAGTCGCCACCGCACTTCTATTTATCCAAAGGAATGGCTAGAAAGCGAACAAAAGCCTAAGAAGTTTTACAAAGAAAACTAATAAAAGGGGTACAAAGATCTGGGTAAGGGGGTAATTATGCAAAGGGAAGGTGTTAGGCACCCAATGCATCCTAGGTACTCCTAGGGAACCCTTTTCACAACTTGTTGTATCAGGTATTGTTTATGAAAAATATTTATTGTGCAAACATGAGGGAAGAGGTGAGAAAAGAATGTACAAGTTTTATTATTCTTGTGTTTGGATGGATGAATCCATTGCCTACGTACCTTTACAGGATCAAAACCTCGTAGTTCGGCTAAAAGATTTCCAAAAAGTGAGTGGATTGATTTTAAACAAAAGCCTTAAGGTCTTTCATTATCAAAGGGAGAACACTCAACCTGAACCAACAATCCACCATGCGAGGATAGCTTCAACATACTAGTGAGGGGTTAACCCTATAATAAGTATGGAAGTCTTACAATCAACTCACTAAGGATGCGGTGAGATTTACATCAACCACTAAGATAATTCGGATCTATGGCTAATGCATGAAAACTTATCAAGAAGTGGACAAGGGCCACCAAAAGCAATTGAATGAGTGAAATTAACCAATTAGAGTATTCACAAAAATGGTCAAAGTTGACATTAGATTCAATTCAGAAGAAGTATTGTGAAAATGAAGTTTGAAAATCAGAGGCTTAAGGCCTAGGTTTCTAGTTTTGAAAACAGATGAAAATGTTTGCACAAAGTTTTTGGTTTGGGTTACAAATGCAAGTAGAGGTTGTAAGGAAACAAAAGGTGGGGATGAGGAGTAAAACTTCATTAGGAGTTCCTCTCTTGAGATCATATGTAGATGATCCAAGTAAGTACCATCCTTTGGAATAAGCCACAAAGCAATAAACAAATAAGCAGGTTCAAAAAGAACAAAGTTGGAAATGGATTGCCAATAAATGGTCTTACGTCCAACTCCACAAAGCAACATGGGAAACAGATGGCCAATCAATGGTCTTACGTCTGACTCCACAAAAAGAAAACAAGATAGGAAATAGATAGCCAATCACTGGTCTTATACCTGACTCCACAAAAAGAAATAAAACAGGAAATGGAGTTCCAATCAATGGTCTTATATCCAGCTCCCCAAAAGGAACAGGAAACAGATAGCCAATCAATGGTCTTACATCTGACTCCTCAAACAAAACAAATAACAAATGCAAAGGCAAAATGCAAACAATATGCAAAAGCAACATGAAGGATGCACAAGTAAGCAAACAATCAATCAATTAGCACACTCTATACACAATCAACAGGCTCATACAAGGTTGGGCTTTAGTCAAGGGGTCATATCAACCTCGACAAACAAGCCATTTATGTAAGGGTGTTTAGGCTCTTAACCTCTGACATTGACCGTCAGAGTGAGCAGATGAAATGGGAGATGAGGATTAGACCTCATAGCTCTTAACCCTGGCCAGGGTGAGCTTGACTCAAAGAAGGTGTGGGAGTCCAAAATAAGGAACTCTACTCCACATGACTGACTCTATATACAAGATCTTGGGTGTTTATTCAAATCCATCAGCATATAGTGCGAGCAATATGAAAGACTCAACTGAATAGCAGGGGATGGATTACACATCCCTTCTATCTGCCAATTGCCTCTTCACTTAGGAGGACTTGAAGTACCTGGCACAAAAGTAAACAATCAAAAACATTGCCTCTTAAGGAGGACTTCAGCCAAATGCCTGTCAAACATAAACAACAGGGCTTCCAGACTACATGGAGAACAGAGGGTTTACCTAAGTGGTATTCCAACCACAAGCAAAGCAAAGTTCAATTAATGAACTTAAAGCAGCTAAGGTACCTGTGTGAAAAGCTAAACAATCAGTATTCACATTCAGACAAACAATCAACAGACAAACCACAGTAGTTTCCAATATACATAACATGCAAGTCATAAAAGGCACTCATTCAAGTGAGTCCACCACCAAAAGACCTACAACACAATCAACATGAGTTAAATAAAGCAAACTGTATCTCAAGCTAGGAGATCACATCATCCATTAGGACTTATTGCTTGAACCTGAAAGGCAAAGCTCAAATTGTGAGTACAAACCCCTAGGGCAAAGCCTAGGGTCAAAGGCAAAGCAAAAAGTCAAAACAGCAACCAATATTCAACATAAAGCTCATTTAAACAATCATGAACATGTCCTAAAAAGGACTAAGTCAAAAGCATTAAGCCAAGTCATCTAATGAGCAAGATATGGCAAAGGCAATTACAAAGCACCCAATTGGTCATCAAGAATGAAAATTCCATATTAAAACAGAAATGACTCAAACAATCATGGAAATTTTTATGTGCACACAACATGTCAAATACAATCATCATGCCAAAAATTAGAATCAACAGAACTCAATTGGCCTAGAAATGAAAATGCACAAGTATGACATCAAATTGTGTGACACACATTGTCACACCATGCAATCATGTACCTAAAACAGAGATGAAAAATGCTAAAAATGCACAACCAAGCCTCAGATATCATGCAACATGTTGGGAATCAGCACATAAAATTTCATGGCAATTGGATCATTATTGAGCATTTCACAATAGCATGAATGAAGCAATGTCACGTTTGCATACATGTCCAAAGAATCAATCACAATTCAAAATCCAGAAATAGTAAAATCGGGAAATCACAACCAAAAAAAAGTAGACACTACAAGGATCATGTAGCAAAAAATTGGGAATTAATTGGATCATTATTCTATTTTTGGTGATTTTTGGAATGTGATGAAAATATTTGAAATAAAATGAACAAATCACATGAAAATTGGAGGGAAATGAGAAAATGTGAGGAAATTAGAAAATGTGAGGAAATTTGAAAATGTGGTTTCAGCTGGAATCGAACTGTGTATGCGCGCTGGAAACAAATAAAATCCAAAATGCCAAAGCCAAGGATCGAAGCGTGTATGTCTCAAAACGCTGCAGCTTTACTAAATGATGTGGCGCTTACAGTCAGCGAGTCAATGGCCATGCGAGCGAGTCAAAGTAATGGTAGCCTATCATTTGGCTAACAGGCATGCACATAAGGACAAAACCCTAGCCAGCTCGTCCAGTTGCAGACGGCGGCGGCAATGATGGTTTCCACCATCTTCTTCGCGAAGACGACGGAGCTACAGTGTACTATGGAGAATTTTTTTCCAGAATCCAGCAAAAGTTATATCAATCGAAAGCTTAGCTCACGTACATTCCAAATCCAGTATCAATTCACATTAAACCAACATAACCAAAGCAAATCGAACAAAAACATTATTGGATTCAAAACTTCAATTCATCATAACTTGCTCAATACACGACCAATTCAAAAACTACTTATATCAGCATGCTCAGCGTTCAAATATCTACCTAAACATGGCAAAAGAATGGAGAATTAAGAGATTCGAAAAACCTACCTCTTGAAGAGCAGTCATTGAAATCTGTAGATTCAAGGCTTGACAAGTATCCAGATCTACTCCTGAGATGATGTTATGAAGCTTTGTGCGTGAATTAAAGCTTGGAGATGCTTGGATCTAGCTCAAATGTCAGTTTCCATCTTCATGTTCTTGAGCTTCATGTGCTTAATTCTTTACCAAAACCTTCGATCCACACCTTGATATGCACTCAATGATGATCAGAGAACACAAATATGCAAGAAAATCAATGGCTTATGTGGAAGAAATTCAAGTTTCAATGGAGAGAAAAATTTGGAGGGAAGAAGAATTTGAGATCTAGAATGAGCAAAAACTCCAGCATTCTGTTATGACTTGGTATTTATATGTTGTCCTAATCACATTATTAATCCACATTTGCATTGGTTAATTGAGATTAAGCAAAATAAGGTGTGTGACCAAAAATGGAAATTGTGAGGTGCCATGCAAATCCACACGTGAACAGTAGCATATGGATGCTCAAATTCACTTAAAATCTTCCAATGAACACAATGGCAATGGTAATTAGCTCATGTGATTAACCAATTTTAAATTTGCAAATTTCCCTCCGAAATGGTCATGAAAGAACAAATGGTCATATGATGAAATTTCATGCAATATAATGAATGATTTGGAAAATACATGTCATGCGAAGCAAAATGCAAAAAGAGGCACTCAAATTGGAGTTATGAGTCAAAAGTTATGGCCTTTTGAAGTTTCAAGCACACTTGGCAATGATTTGATCATATCTCTTTAACCATTCATCAGATACTCATGATCTTGGACTTTTTGGAAAATGGAGAGAGAGATATTCAACTTTCATGTTGGATAAAAATTCATTTGAAGCTTCTTTGATATTGGAAAGTTGAGTTGAAGTTGGTCCAAAAACTTTCCATTTTTGGAAACTTGAAATTACAGGTCACTTTCCATTTTGGGAAACTTTTGACTTTGACCTCAAAATCTTCAATGTAGATGTTTGACATGATGAATAGGCCTTGTTTGAACATGAATGGGATGAAGAAATTCAATTCTCACACTCAAAGCCCTCAGTTGACTTGCATTGGTCCTTAGATGACCTGAAAATGTTCTGATGAACTTGGGCCTTTGCCACTTGGGGAATTGCTTCCAAAATGGACCTATAGCTCATATAAGCTCAAAATAATGATCACATGATCCATATCTCAATGGAACCCTCATCTCTTGCACAAAGGATTCACTTGAATGCCTTGACCTGTTGACTGCTTAAGCTGCAAGACAAATGTTAGATGACATATTTTTGTACATTTTGGTTAGTGATTAAAAGAAAAGCAATGATATACAAATGCAAGCAATGCTTGGTGATCAAGAATCAATCTCAAGAAATATCCCACCCACAGGGAAGGAAGCAAGGTGTCCAATGATCCTTGATGCAATGTAATGCTATGATATGATGCCATGAGGGATCTTAGGGACAAAATTGGGGTCTTACAATCAGCCTCCTGGTTTTGAAAACTCAAAATGTCTAGAACATGTTTTTAAACTGAAGAAATCTCTGTATGGTCTAAAATAAGCTCCTAGAGCTTGGAATGAAAGACTAAGTGCCTTTCTTCTGGAAAATGATTTTATCAGAGGCAAACTTGATTCTACACTCTTTTGTAAGAACATCATAAATGACCTCATGATCTGTCAAATATATGTTGATGACATAATTTTTGGTTCTGCTAATCCCTCTGTCTATCAAGAATTTTTTGAGCTAATGCAGGCTGAATTTGAAATGAGTCTGATGCAAGAACAAAAGTTATTTTTGGGAATACAAATCAATCAAACAAAAGATGTAACTTATATTTATCAAAGCAAATACATAAAAGACATTCTGAAGAAGTTTTATATGCCATATAGCAAACCATCAAAGACTTCTATGCACCCCACATGCATTCTGGAGAAAGAAGAGGTAAGTCAAAAGGTTTGTCAAAAACTCTATCGTGGTATGATAGGTTCTCTCTTCTATCTGACTGCTACTCATCAAGATATACTATTCAACATTTGTCTCTATGCCAGATTCCAGTCAGATCCAAGGGAATCTCACTTAATAGTTGTTAAGTATGGTATCTGAAAGGAACACCTAACCTTGACCTGATGTATGAAAAAAACATCAGAGTTTAGGATTTCTGGATATTGTGATGCAGATTATGCTGGAGACAGATTGGAATGAAAAAGACCATCTGGAAACTGTCAATTTATGGGGGGAAACCTCATTTCATGGGCTAGCAAAAGACAACCAACCATAGTGTAAGACCCCAATTTTGGCCCTAAGATCCCTCATGGCCCATATCATATCATACCATGGCCTCAAGGATCATTGCATGCCCTAGCTTCCCTCCTAGTGGGTGGGTCACCTTGTGAGTGTGGTTCGTGATCACCAAGCATGTTTTGCATTTGTATATCTTTGCTTTTCATATGTTTACTAACCAAAAGTACAAAATATTGTCATCTAACCATGTTACTTGCAGTTGAAGCAATCTACAGTCAAACAGCCAAATCAGTCATTAAACAGTGGATGGTGGCCATTCTTGAAGAATTTGGGCACCATGATCAATCATCAAGAGTTCACATGAGTTGTGACATCATTTTGGATCAAGATATCAAGTGTTAGGGGGCTTGGAATTCATCAGAACATGGTTCAGTCAAGCAAAACCCTAGCAAAGTCAACTGTTGGTCAACTGTGCATTTAATCAGTGATTTGATGGTGGGAATTGGTTTGAGAGGTCTCATTCATGTCCATATAAGCCTCATATAACATGTCAAACATCCACAGTGAAGAAAATAAAGTCAGACAAGAAATTGCCAAAAATAGAAAGTTGACCTGTAATTGGAATTTGCCAAAAATGGAAACTTCTTCTCCTCAACATTACATCATCATACAAGCTTCAAATGAATTTTTGCCCAACATGAAAGTTGAAGATCTTGTTCTCCCATTTCCAAAAAGTCCAAGAACACTCAATTCCCATTTATGGTTGGCAAGTTATGATCAAATCATTCTCAAAATTGTTTGAACTTCAAAAGGCCATATCTTCCAAACCATTTGGCCAAATTGGGTGGGGTTTTTTGCTACAAGTCATATTTGATGCCCTCTTTCCAAATATGTCATCATAATTCACCAAGAGTTCACCAATCAAAATGGCATTTTTAAAGTGGTTTGAATTAATTCAAGTGAGGTGAAAAAATGAGTTTCCAAATTAAACATTTCCAACACATTTTACCACTTGCAATTGATCAGAAATCATGTTTGGAGTGTGTGCCAAGGCCCAATTCGCAGCTGTAAGCCATGCCCATGCAGTTTTGAGTGAAATCCACAAATTAACCAAAAAACACTTCATTTCAAGCTAACCTTAATTACCACTCAAATTAACCAAAACTTAGCTTCATTAATCACAGTACATATATCACTTTTTCTGCTGAAAAGCCCTAGCCACAACTCTCACAAACAGACCAAAACTCTCTTGCTCTCAAAAACATCCATTTCTTCATTTTGAAAATTCTGCTGAAAACCTCAAAGAACTCGTGCATTGCTTGTTGGTGCCATCACATACAAACCATTTGGAACCATTTGCCAGCCTCACATCTCAACTGTAAAGCCTTTTTCATGGACTGTTTTGAAGAAGCTCTCCCATGGCAGATTTCGATTTGAGCTGAGAGCAAGGTAGCTGAGCCAAATTCCTTCACTCATTCATCATCTGGGACCTTGTTGAACACCTGTTTCTGCCTTGCACAGCCAAACAACAACTGCATCATCACTGTGCTCTGAATTTGGTAAGAATTCGATTCTCTTGTTTCTCAAAACCATGATATGCTTTGAATAGATCTCTTCATGCTGGTTTCAATGAACTTTAAATCGTGGCATTTGGTTGTGTATTTTGAAAGTTATGTTGACATGAAATTTCACATGTGAATATGTTTTCGCTTGGTTCATCCATGTTAGCATGAGTTAGCAAAAATTAGTGTTGGATTATTGATTAGCATGTTGAGATGATTTGAATGTGGTGCTTGTTGTCCATTTCTGGAACCGAATTTTTTTTCACGATTTGATGATGATGATGAACAGTAGAACGCAAACCCTAGGGCTGTTTTCCAGATCGCGTTTTGGCCTGCTGCATTTTGTTTTGCATGAAAACACTATTCCATTGCCCATGACCAATCATCACGTGACACGCTTCTTTTTGATGCGCAGCGTTTCATTAACATGAACGCTTTATTACAATTATGCCACTGCCGAATTCCATTTTAATTAAATCATTTTTATTTTGCAATTTTTATTTCACTTTGGCATGGCATCTTACAAAAATCATAGAACACTCAATTTTTATCCAAAATTCATGGGACTTTTTGCAAAATTCTCTGTATGATCTCTAGTTTTTTATCATGATTTTTCCAGATTTTTTGCATGAATGGATTTTTAAATTGTGCTAGGGTTTGTCATATGTGTCCATTTTATGTATGTTTTGCCAAATCAATTGTGAAATGATGATGCACTATCCAATGACTTTGAAATTTTTTGTGCTTAAACTAGACACCTTCATGGTGATTTTGGTGTAGAGTTTGAGAATTTATCATTTCTGGTTTGTGAGTTATGAATTTTTGAATTAGGGTGTGACAATTTGTGTCACACCATTGATGTCCAACTTCATGATTTTAATTACCATGCTTCTTGAACTCAAATTGATCTAAATTTTTGCATGAACCTACTTGTGGATGTCTAGTTTACATGTGAATTTTTCTTGGAATTATTGATGGCATTTCCTAATTGTTTGGGATTTTCTCCCCTGTTTGGTCATATGTTGACTTTTTGTGACACATGTTCTCATACTGTTTGTGAAATTCTCATACTTAATTGAATGAACTTGAAATTTGACATGTGATTAGTAGACATCTTAAACTTTGCCATGGTTTTGATCCCATTCATTTCTCGTATGTTGTCACTGATTTATGATTTATTGAAGTTGGTACATGTTTGGTTGACTTCTTTGAGCATGCTTAAACTTGTTTTGACTTTCTGATTTTCATTGACCAACTTCCCTTTGTCCAAATGAGCTGAAATTTGGTGTGCATATCATGTTATGGTTGATGTTTGATCATGAATTATTTGATGATTTATTGAAATGTTTATGATTGGTTTTGAGTTAAGTCTTGCTGTTGACTTCTATGAGCTTCTATATGCCATGCTTTGACCTAATTTGTTCATGAAATGATGATGATGATTGATATGAACATGGAACCAATTGAGTTTGCTTCTTGATTGTTTGAACTTGATTTTGGACACTTATCACTTGCTGTTTTGATTTTCTTATCTCTTTTTGACCCTAGGCTTGTCCTAGTGGTCATGTTGCTCATGTTTAAGTTTGTTGTTTCAGGTTAAGCAACAAATACCCAAAGAGATCAATACAAATTGATTGAGCTTGATTGATTATCATGACTAACTTGTTTGTTTTGTAGGTTGCTTGGCTCACATGCTTTGAGCCTTGTGCATTGCACATTTAACTGATTCTGTTGACTGTTGATCTCTATCTCATTTCGATTTAACTTTGAATTGTATACTGATGTTGTCTGATTGGTTTCAGGTACCTTTAGTTGCTTATAGTTCTTTAAGAACTTGCTTTGCTTTGCTTTAATAGCAATTTGCATTGAGGTATAATTCCTTATCTTCATGTAGTCTGGAAGACCTGGCCTGTTACTTGGCCAGGCAACTGTCTGAAGTCCTCCTTAAGAGGCAATGCTTGTGTGTGTTTACATTTGTCCCAAGCAGGAAAAGTCCTTTAAATAAGGCAATTGGTAGAATCCAAGAGGTATGCAACCTATCTCCTACTATTCTGTGAGTCACTCACATTGCTCACACTACTTGTGTTTGATGCATGTTGAGTAAAAACCCAAGATCTATCGAGTCAATAATCTGTGGAGAGAGTTCCTACTTTCTGAACTCCCACACCTTCTGATATTCAAATGCTCTCCCTGGCCAGGGATAAGAGCAATGAGGCACACCCCTCATATCTTTTCATCTGCTTCACCTTAGCCCCTCAATGGCAAGGTTAAGAGCACCATTAACCCTATTCCAGTTGGCTTCAATGCCTAACCCTTTGTGTGAGCCTGATTGTTTGGTTATAGTGTGTGCTGAATGACTTCATTGGTTGATTGCTTACCTCATATACACATGTTTGCTTGCATGCTTTGTGCATTTATCATCATCAATTGCTCATTAGTGCATGATCATTTCATCTGTCTTTGTGACATATCCTTGTTGTTTGCCCATTGAGGACAATTGTAAGACCATTCATTGGCCATTGTTCCTATGATATGGAAGTGAGTATAAGACCATTTCATTGGCCACTCATCATCTCTTTGCTTGATGCATTTGTTTGATTTATGTGAGGATGCAATTGTAAGTCTGTGTAATTTGGCATTTGTTTTCCTATGATCATATGTTGGAGGTTAGAGTAAGCCCAGATAGATTGGCGTCTGACATCCATGTCTTGTTGTTTTTGTTGGAGATTGGTATAAGTCCAGATAGATTGGCATCCGGTATCCGCTTTTTATTTCTTTGTTGAGGAGATTAGTATAAGTCCATAGAGTGGCCTCTGATATCCAGTTCTGTTTTAGGAGATTGGTATAAGTCCAGTAATTGGCATCCGGCATCCGCTTTTGTTGACTTTCTTCTTTTGCTTTGCTTGCTTGTTTTGCTCATTGCCTATTCCAAAGGACACACTTGAGTCATCTTCTATATGATTTCAAGAGGTGAACCTTCTAGGAAGTTTTACACTCCATCTTCATCCATTCATCCATTTTGTCCTAAACCTTTTCACACATTGCTTTCAAAACTTGAGATAGATATTGTGCAAACATCTTCATATTTTCAAATTAAAAACCTGGACCCCAAGTCCTTGACTTTTTTCAAACTCCATTTCATAATACTTCTCTTGAATCAATCTTAATCATACTTTGACCCTCCTTTGTGAATAATCATAATCAATTAACTCCACCCATTCAAATGTTTTGTGGCTTTGTCCATCCTTGTTAAGTTTTCATACATTAGCCTTAGGTTTGA
Source organism: Lathyrus oleraceus (assembly GCF_024323335.1). NCBI lineage: Eukaryota > Viridiplantae > Streptophyta > Magnoliopsida > Fabales > Fabaceae > Lathyrus > Lathyrus oleraceus. The sequence continues at coordinate 36,307,118 of NC_066582.1, forward strand.
TTTATCCTAGTTGGTTGATGTCAATCTCACCTATTTGTCCTTAGTTGATTGAATTGTAAGTCTTCCTTGCTTATTATAGGGTTAACCCCTCACTAGCAAGTTGAAGCTGTTCTCACATGGTGGACTCGTTGTTTGTATAAGGTTGAGTTTTCTCCCGTGGATAACGTAAGACCTTAGGGCTTGTGTTTAAAATTGAATCCACTAACTTTTGGAAATCTTTTAGCCGAACTACGGCGTTTTGATCCTTACCTTTGATGGAAGGTACGTAGGCAACGAGTTCATCCGTTCGAACACAAAAATAATTAACTTGTACATTCTTTTCTCATCATCCCAATCATGTTTGCACAATACTTATGTCATAACAAATAACAATTTTATACAATAAGTGTGAAAAGGGCTCCCTAGGAGTACCTAGGACGTGATGGGTGCCTAACACCTTCCCATTGCGTAATTTACCCCTTACCCAGACTCTCTGATCTTTTTATTAGTTTTCTACGCGTAAAACTTCTTAGGCTTTTGTTCGCTTTTTAGCCAGTCCTTTGGATAAATAAAAATGCGGTGGCGACTCGAATTTCATTGTACGCCTTGCTTATGGTTTAATCAATAGATCATATAGCGACGAATACACCGCTACACATAGCACTCTCGATTGTAGAAGCAGAATACATTTCAGCTTCACTATGCACTACTCAGATGCTCTGGATGAAGAATCAACTAGAGGACCTTCAGATATATGAGAGTAACATTCCTATTTTTTGTGATAATACTGCTGCCATATGTTTAAGCAAGAATCCTATTCCGCACTCTAGAGCAAAGCACATAGAAATTAAACATCATTTTATCAAAGACTATGTTCAAAAAGGGATAATAACTTTAAAATTCATTGATACAGACTACCAATGGGCTGATATCTTCATAAAACCCCTAACTGAAGATAGATTCTCATTCATTCTGAAACATTTAAACATGGCAGATTGCCCAGAATGAGTCTAAAATATGTGCTCCTTCTCTGAAGTGTCAAAGTAGGCTCTAACTTAAAAACTATCTGGCATTTGGGTCTGATTTTGATACCTCTACCAGTTAGATGTAATCTGAATAAAAAATCCTCAGGATCAGATCTCTTGGTTTTTTTGAGGTCAGGTACACCAACATATGGCCTCTCTTGCGTCTGACCTTGGATCTTCTTGGCAACTATCTAGCGCAGAACTCAAGAGCCAGACTATTGAGATCTCCTCGAGAAGTGTGCATATTTTTGGGATTAGACATCCATCATTAGCTGCAATTAATTCCATTACGTGTCAACTCAAATTTCTGTGCAAATTAATTTATGTTGCTTACTATTCTTTAATAGCGATGTCATTTTACATGATAACTAATATGTATATATTTGTCACAACTCTCACTCTCACACTTTTTCACTCACAAACCCACACAAAACCCTTGTTACCAAAACTCTCTCCAAGTTCTTCAACACTCTTCTTCTTCTTCAACATTCAAATTGTCATCTTCTTCAAATGGACTCTCAACAACAACAAGTGTACAACTACTCACAACAGATGGAAGCTACTGAATAACCTGTTAATACTCCTCAACAAACCTCTACTGCAACTGATACAACATTTATCATTGCCTACAAGGAACCTCGTGTTCTTGATCGTCCAACTCACATCAACCTAGCAACACCCTTTGATAAACTGGAAGTCCTTTGTGAGTCTCTCGTGTATTTTGATAATATGAAGCTCAATGGAGTCAACCTCACTGAAGAACTGAAGAAACAAGGCTGGGAACCTTACTTTCAGAGGCTCTATGGTCCCATTTATACTTTTCTTATCAAAGAGTTCTGGAGATTCGCAGACTACGATGATCACTGTATCATTTCATATGTTCTGGGTGTGAAGATGGTCATTACTGAAAAATCAATTGCCAAGCTTCTGAACATGGGAAAAACTGGGAGCAGAAGAATTTACAACATAAACCCTAGGGCAAGATACATGTCTCAGGAAATTTTTCCCACCATCTTTAAACAAAGCTCTAACGGAAGATCCTCCAAGAACAAAGAACTTCACCAGAACCTGAGAGTTTGGTTGAAGATCATTCTGGGTAACATTCACCACCGTCCAGCTTCAAACTCTTCAAACTACATCAACACCGACCAGAAGTGCATCCTTTACTGCCTTCACATTGGTTGAAATTGAATCTCACTGCGTTACTTTTCAAGTACCTAAGGGATTCAATCAGAGACACAAGGAATCACATGAAACCCAAAACCTACATCCCTCTGGGAGACTCATTTCTGATGTTCTGATTGAAAACGGCTTAGTGGACCATTTGATATCCCACAATCTGATGGAAGATGTGACTGTAGACGTCGGCAAACCTCTAAATGCCAGGAATCTGAAAAGCATGGGGGTTATTGAAAGGGTCTTAGCAAGACTAACTCTGGATACATCTTGGGAAGCTCTAAAGGATCAAAGGAAGATTCCAAATGGTCTATATCTATTCTCCAAGATAGATCCTCCTGAGGTCATTGCCTATTACCCTCAGGATCTGGAAGCTCAAGGAGTGGACATATCCGAGTTCTCAGTGGATTGGCTACCTGAACATCCACATAACTTCATGAAGAGGATGTGGGAGCCTTCTGAAAGTAAGTCAAAGAAGAAGACTCTGAAGCTGGGAGATACGTCAAAAACCATACCGCCTGTTCCTCTGGTCTCCTCTGCTTCATGTAAGTCAGTTCCCTTTGACACTTTTTAAACTCAAATTTAAAGCAACTATCTTCCTCTCTACCTCAACCATCTTCTACCTACACAAACTCTGAACCCACAACATCCACTTCAAATCCCTTTGAACCTCATAACTCTAACCCACCCTCCCCTCCCCTCCGACCTTTTAATCTCACCACCACCACGCTCCTCGTATCTGAGTCCATACTCTTTAATGCACCAATCTCACCTCCCTCTTCAACTCCCTCCTCTCCACCTTACTATGACATATCCTCTGACTCTAACCAGCCAGAACCCACTGATCCTCCATCCCTAACACTAGCTCAACTCTAAGCCAACATCCTCTCTGATCAAACCCCATCTAAGCCAGAAACCTCAATACCCTCCCCATCTGAACATCCAACGGAACCTCAATCTGAACCTCAAACAGTCTCACCTTCTGAAGTTCCCACTGAACCTCCACCTGAAACACATATTCCATAAACCTCTGACTCTCCCGCTGAAACCAACCCACCCCACCAGAAACCATCAGTCCAACTTCTGACCCTGAACCAACCTTCTCCACCCTAGAAGACTCAGTTGCTTTATTTTCTGAGTCTTCAACGGAGAAATTCTGATCACTGTCTGAAAACTCCAAACTAAGTGATAATCCATATGAAGTAAGGAATCACTGGAATAGAGTTATCAGATGGATGAAATCTGAGGTATTAGAATTGAAAGGCCTCTCTAAACAAGTCAGAAACGACTACATCAGAGAAGCTGAAGAGAGACTAGAGGCTCGTCTGGCCAGAGAAGTTGAAGAGAAAGCTTGCCAGAAAGCTAAAGAAAAAGCAAGACTAGAAGCTGAAGAGAAAGCAAGGAAAGAAGCAGAAGAAAAGGCCGCCGCTGAAGTAAAAGCCAAGGTTGATGCTGAAGAAGCATCTCGCATTGCTACGTAAGAATCCGCCAAGGCAAAGGGAGTGGATCTGACTCAGGGTGAGTCATCTACCTCTGATCTCTCTCCACTGGTGCTGAAGACTCTAGAGGAACTCTAGAAAGAACAACAAATCGTAAGAACCAGATTGGATCAACAAGACTTTGTCAACTCAAGTATTCAGAGTCTCCTGACTCGGATGCTCTAGAGGATGCCGCCTTCTCCAAACCCTTAAGCACCTTAGGATTCCTACCATGTTTTTCTCTTGTTTTTCTCTACCTTCAATTGTTCTTCTAATTATTATTTTTTACTTTTGTACCTGCTTACTTAATCCAATGAAGTTTTTTTCTTGCTAATTATTTTTGGTTAAGTCTTTTCGAATCCGACAAAATGGGGGAGAAATAATTTAACAACCTTCTAATGAAATTAATATCTAAGCCTCATAATGCACCGCTTACATTCCAAAATATTATGTTGTCTAAGTTCTTGCAGGAAGGATCTGAGTCAAACATCTGAGAAACAAGTTAAGCAACATAAGAAGATCTGGTAAGAACCTTTAAACTCTCATATATCAAATCTAGGGGGAGATTGCCTATCTTAGGGGGAGTCACAACACATCTGACTCTGTAACTACCTTCCCTTTATTATTATAAAGTATCATTGCTTCATCAACAGTCTGTAGATTTGTCATCATCAAAAAGGGGGAGATTGTTAGAACAAGATTTTGACTCTGCAATTTATCCTTAAGTTTTGATGATAACAAAGGATGAAACATTTTGATACCCTGACAAAATTCCCTAAGTGTGCAGGGCTCTAATGATTAATGCATCTGAAGAACACAAAGTCTAAGCATTAAGCAAGTCTAGAACAGTTGAACTAAAAGCTGAAAATGTCGCTCTGATGACTTAAGGATCTGACCTCCTAAATCTGAAAGATCTCTCATCTGAAGTCTCTAAGGGTCACTACATATGAGGAACGTAAAGTCAAAGATTAATCAAGAGCTTCTAATGAAAACATCAGGCAACCATCTGAAGAATACAAGATCTGAGAGAAGTATCTGAACTCCGCATACTCTGATTCTCGCTTATCAGATCAGATCAAGACTTAACAATGAAGCATTCCAAAATGGTATGAATCTATATATGGAGAAAATTAAATACTCTCCTAAAATGCTATGGAAAGGACAACAAACTTAATGAAAATTAAGTCCCATCATTGGCAAGATATCAACATCAATGCCTCATCCAACGATATCATCTTCCAGCACTATAAAAAGGTCCAACTATCTTCATACCAAGATACGAAATTATTCAACAAGAATTCTGCTCATCAAAAGTCATATACTCAACAATTCTTGCTTCACATTTTCACACGAGTTTTTTTCTCATTAGTGTGAGATTAAATTGTTCTTACTGTGTTCATTTTTGCTTACCTAGAAGCATCAAACACCTTCTTGTATTTATATAATATTTGTTGTGATATTTCCTCAAGTGACTTGTGAAGTCTGTAGACTTGAGAGGGCTAAAAGACCTTTGCACTCTTAGAAGTTGTTGTAATCTTTCAAGATCAGTGGATTAAGTCCTTGTTGAAGGCGAAATCACCTTGGTAGGATGAACTGGAGTAGCTTTAAATTTCAAGCGAACCAGGATAACTTCTGTGTTGTTTGTCTTTAAACTGTGTGTGTAGAAACTCCAAAAGTTTTTATTGTCTGTGAAAAACAATTCAAACCCCCATTTCTTGTTTTTCTATACCTTTAGTATTTGCCAAGTTTAAATCTATGGTCGAAAGAGAAAGCGGTTGAAAGCTCAAGATTCTGAGGACTGATGGTGGTGGAGAATATGTGTCGAAAGACTTCGACATATTATGTGTTAAAGAAGGGATTGTACATGAGGTGGTGTCACCCTACACTCCACAGCAGAATAGAGTAGTAGAAAGGAAGAATAGAACCATCATGAATATGGTGAGAAGTAGGTTGAAAGGCAAGCATCTACCCAAAGAATTATGGGGAGAAGCTGTGTCGACTGCAACATATATCCTAAACAGATGTCTAACGAAGAAGCTAGAAGGAATCAAGCCAGAAGAATGTTGGTCTGGTGTCAAGCCTAACTTGAGTCATCTGAAGGTGTTTGGGTCTATAGCATATAGACATGTTCCAGATCATTTGAGAAGAAAGCTTGATGACAAGTCGAGTCAGATGATCCTGATAGGATATCATTCGATTGGTAGATACAAGTTGTTCGACCCAGTGAACAAGCAATTGGTGATCAGCAGGGACGTGATCATATATGAGATTAAGGAATGGGATTGGACTGAGAATGTTAAGAAGGATTCAATGAGAATCTTATGTGATGAACCAACTAGTGAAAGTGAAAGAGAAGTTCGACAAGAAGTTAGAGGTGAAGTAGGCCTTGGCATACCTCAAAGAATAAGACACATGCATGCAAGGTTGCAAGAATGTGTGATTACATCAAATGATGTGGTCAATGAAGAAGGTGAGCTGGTACACTATGCTTTCTACGCGGATGTCAAACCAGTCAATGCAGCTGAGGCATTGAAAGATTCGAAGTGGGTGAAAGAAATGAATGAAGAACTGAAGTCAATCGAAGTTAATAACACTTGGTCACTTGTTGAATTTCCCCAAGACAAGAAGGAAATCGATGTGAAATGGGTATATAAGATGAAGTTGAATCCCAAAGGAGAAGTAACATGACACAAGGCGAGACTTGTGGCGAAAGAATTTCTTCAGAAATAAGGAATCGACTTCGACGAAGTTTTTACACCTATTGCTAGGATCAAAACAATCAGGTTGGTTATTGGTATAGAAAACATGAACAATTGGCAGATGTGTCAGATGGATGTGAAATGTGCATTCTTGAATGGCCCCTTAGAAGAAGAAGTTTATGTTGCACAACCAACATGGTTTGTGAAACAAGACGAAGAAAGAAAGGTAAACATGTTGCATAAAGCCCTGTACGAACTTAAACAAGCTCCAAGAGCTTGGACCAAGAAGATAGATGACTTTCTAAGGGAGAAGGAATTTATGAAGTGCACAACTAAATATGAAGTATATGTAAGAGATAAGAAAGAGTGAATTGCTTATACTATGTCTCTATGACGATGACTTGTTGATAATAGGTAGTTACAAGAAGAAGATCGAAGACTTCAAAGGTGATCTCGACAAAGAATTCGAAATGGAAGATCTGGGTGACATTTCATATTTCCTTGGCATCAAATTATACAAGTGTGGTATAGGTCTTATGATGCACCAAAAAAGGTATGCAAGCGAAATACTCAAGAGATTTCGGAATCAAGATTGTAATCCAACTTCGACTCCAGCTGAGCCCAAATTACAACTGTCGAAAGATTAAGATGAAGATGATGTCGATCCAACCCAATCTAGAAGACTTATAGGGTCACTTAGATACCTTTATCACACAAGGCCTGACTTAGCATACAATGTAAGTATGGTGAGTAGATTCATGCAGAAGCCAAAGGTATCACATCTAGCAGTGGTGAAGAGGATACTAAGGTATCTGAAAGGATACTAAGGGATACACCGACTCAAGTTGGTGTAGTGATGCTAAGGATCGAAAATCCATAACTGGCTATGTGTTTATGCTAGGTTGTGCACCAGTTGCTTAGGGTTCGAGAAAGGAGCCAGTAGTGGCATTATCGTTGTTCGAAGCAGAATACATAGGTGCATCCCTTCGTGCATGTCAAGAAACATGTATGGTGAATCTGGTCGAAGAGATAACAATGAAGATTCATGGAGCAGTTACCATGAATATCGATATCATGTCAGTTATCAATCTGGCGAAGAATCTGATAACACAGGGTCGAAGCAAGCACATCGAAATGAGGTTCCATTATCCTCGAGAGCATGTAGCAGATGGGAAGATGAATTTGGAACACTGCAGAACTGAGAATCAGATTGCAGACATCATGACGAAGGGAGTGCAAGTCGAAGTGTTCAGAAGATTAAGAGCTATGATGAATGTAGATAACTTAGACACAATGAATTAGGTGGTGTATTGAATTGTAATTCCTTGTGTATGTGTAGGTTGCTCGACATAACAAGGATGTGTCGAATAACCTAGTGCGTCGAGTTGTATTAGTGTGTCAAAGTGTCGAAGCATGTGCTTCACACGAATTCGACTTATGCCTATTTTTAGTAGTGTTAACTATTTTGGGCTTTTATAGTTTTGGGCTTTGACTTAGGGAGTAAGCTAACTAAATCTATTAATAGAGAGAAACCTTTATTCTTAATATAACTCATAACATTGTATTCACATAATTTTGCAGTTGCAAAGTGAATAAATAAGTTTTCCATAGGTTGTGGGTAGAGAGAAAAAACTTTGCCGAAAATACTCTTCTTCTTCTCCAACGTTTTTATCTTTCTTTCTCAATCGTTCTTTTGATTGTCATTGCATGGCTGATAATAATCTTGTTCATCAAGATTGATAGAAATTCTCCATAGATTGTGGTGGATTTTCAACGAAGAGAAGATGCAATAGTCGTGAAATCCTAATATACTTTAAAAGCTGACTTTTCTAAATTTTAGCGACAATTTTAATTATTTATTTATTGTGTATATAATTTTTCCAAATCAAATTAGATACAAATTTAAATTTTGGTATCACATTTAATATTTCTAAATATATATATATATATATATATATATATATATATATATATATATATATATATATATATATATATATATATATATATATATATATATATATATATATAATCATTTTATTATTTTATATTTATTTGTAATAAAAGTAGTAACGTATATTAAAACATGATATTTTCTAACCGTTTTAGTATATAGAACAATTATGATTTTTCGATGATGATTAATACAATGAAACATTTTATTATGATAATTCATTTATTATCGTAATGCATTCTTTCGGTTATATGTTTCATTATTATATAAATAATGCAATTGATTGAGAATGATAATTAAATTGCATAATTTCATTGTTTATATTGTTAAGATAATAATTGTATCATGATTTGAATTTCAATATGATAAGGTACAGTATTGCCATCTCAATAGGTAATATATGAAATGAATTACTAGTGTATATGTAGGATACAATGTTCCCATCATATATATATATATATATATATATATATATATATATATATATATATATATATATGGTACTATGTATACGAATGTCTTGCAATACTATGAGGAGTGATAAGGTATTAGCTAATATATTGTTGAATATATAAATGTTATATATGTTAGAATTGTTTTTGAAATTTTCAAAGCGTACGGTAGACTATGAATTATGTTATATTACATATATAGTTGCTATATAAATGAATTGAATATATGATTCATGAATGGAAATTGAATTATATATAATTGAAACAGTAGTAGTGCAATGTTAAATTAATTGAACACAGTTTGCCTGTAAATGTATTACCGCGTTGCTGTAGGGTTCAATGGCTTTCTGGATATGATCATGGTTTTGGAAATGCATGATACATATAATTGAAATGTTTCACACATATAATTATACATATTGTCATGATCATGATAAGTTCTGTCACACTGTTTCAAGGAATAACGATATCATGCAATTCGTTAATGGCCATTTAAAATGTATATTTGTAATGGAATGATAGTAAATTTTGCATCAACACAGACACAGTATGTAACAAGAGAAAAAAAAAAGTACAGTATGTAAGTATGTAAGTCTACTTTTTAATAAACAGTGTTGTCTATTCGGAAAAATTTTATCTAATACCCCTACATTTATCCTTCCACCCCTACATTTTATAAAAAATATCAATTTTATCCTTATATATTTTTAATTAATTTATTATTTTATTTTTTAAATATTTTTAAAATTTTATTTTTGTGTACCGGAAGACTTTGAAAAAGAGTTCCGGTAGTCAATTTTTGTCTACCGGAAGACTTTGCAAAA